>NW_027064029.1:28838-51288 GCF_032884065.1 Artemia franciscana
CTTTTGAAATAGGAAAAGAGCCTTTAATCACATTCTTTACCATGTGCAATCATAAAATAGTCTAATATCTTCCTTTTTTCCACAGACGTTGCTATTATCCCCGAAAACTAAAACTTTTGAAATAGGAAAAGAGTCTTTAATCACATTCTTTACCATGTGCAATCATAAAATAGTCTAATATCTTCATTTTTTCAACATACGTAGCTATTACCCTCGAAAACTAAAACTTTTGAAATAGGAAAAGAGCCTTTAATCACATTCTTTACCATGTGCAATCATAAAATAGTCTAATATCTTCCTTTTTTCCACAGACATAGCTATTACCCCCGAAAACTAAAACTTTTGAAATAGGAAAAGTTCCTTTAATCATATTCTTTACCATGTGCAATCATAAATAGTCTAATATCTTCATTTTTCCCACGGACCTAGCTATTACCCCCGAAAACTAAAACTTTTGAAATAGGAAAAGAGCCTTTAATCACATTCTCTACCATGTGCAATCATAAAATAGTCTAATATCTTCTTACCCTTGAAAACTAAAACTTTTGAAATAGGAAAAGAGCCTTTAATCAAATTCTTGACCATATGCAATCATAAAATAGTTTAACATCGTCATCTTTTTCCACGGACTTAGCTATTACCCCCCAAAAACTAAATCTTTTTAAATAGGAAAAGAGCCTTTAATCACATTCTTTACCATGTGCAATCATAAAATAGTCTAACATCTTCATTTTTTCCACGGATGTAGCTATTACCCCCGAAATCTAAAACTTTTGAAATAGGAAAAGAGCCTTTAATCACATTCTTTACCATGTGCAATCATAAAATAGTCTAATATCTTCATTTTTTCCACAGACTTAGCTATTACCCTCGAAAACTAAAACTTTTGAAATGGGAAAAGAGCCATTAATCACATTCTTTACCATGAGCAATCATGAAATAGTTTAATATCTTCATTTTTTCCACAGACAAAGCTATTATCCACAAAAACTAAAACTTTTTAAATAGGAAAAGAGCCTTTAATCACATTCTTTACCATGTGCAATCATAAAATAGTCTAGTATCGTCATCTTTTTCCACTGACTTAGCTATTACCCCCGAAAACTAAAACTTTTGAAAAGGAAAAGAGCCTTTAATCACATTCTTTAACATTTGCATTCATAAAATAGTCTAATATCTTCATTTTTTCCACGGATGTAGCTATTACCCCCGAAAACTAAAACTTTTGAAATAGGAAAAGAGCCTTTAATCACATTCTTTACCATGTGCAATCATAAAATAGTCTAATGTCTTCATTTTTTCCACATACGTAGCTATTACCCCCGAAAACTAAAACTTTTGAAATAGGAAAAGAGCCTTCAATCACATTCTTTACCATGCGCAATCATAAAATGGTCTAATATCTTTATTTTTTCCACAGACGTAGCTATTACCCCCGAAAACTAAAACATTTGACATAGGAAAAGAGCCTTTAATCACATTCTTTACCATGTGCAATCAGAAAATAGTCTAATATATTCAATTTTTTCAACATACGTAGCTCTTACCCCCGAAAACTAAAACTTTTGAAATAGGAAAAGAGCCTTTAATCACATTCTTTACCATGCGCAATCATAAAATAGTCTAATATCGTCATTTTTTCAACATACGTAGCTATTACCCTCGAAAACTAAAACTTTTGAAATAGGAAAAGAGCCTTTAATCACATTCTTTACCATGTGCAATCATAAAATAGTCTAATATCTTCCTTTTTTCCACAGACGTTGCTATTATCCCCGAAAACTAAAACTTTTGAAATAGGAAAAGAGTCTTTAATCACATTCTTTACCATGTGCAATCATAAAATAGTCTAATATCTTCATTTTTTCAACATACGTAGCTATTACCCTCGAAACCTAAACCTTTTGAAATAGGAAAAGAGCCTTTAATCACATTCTTTACCATGTGCAATCATAAAATAGTCTAAAATCTTCTTTTTTTCTACAGACGTTGCTATTATCCCCGAAAACTAAAACTTTTGAAATAGGAAAAGTGCCTTTAATCACATTCTTTACCATGTGCAATCATAAAATAGTCTAATATCTTCATTTTTTCTACAGACGTCGCTATTACCCCCGAAAACTAAAACTTTTGAAATAGGAAAAGAGCCTTAAATCATATTCTTTACCATGTGCAAACATAAATAGTCTAATATCTTCATTTTTCCCACGGACCTAGCTATTACCCCCGAAAACTAAAACTTTTGAAATATGAAAAGAGCCTTTAATCACATTCTCTACCATGTGCAATCATAAAATAGTCTAATATCTTCTTACCCTTGAAAACTAAAACTTTTGAAATAGGAAAAGAGCCTTTAATCAAATTCTTGACCATATGCAATCATAAAATAGTTTAACATCGTCATCTTTTTCCACGGACTTAACTATTACCCCCCAAAAACTAAATCTTTTTAAATAGGAAAAGAGCCTTTAATCACATTCTTTACCATGTGCAATCATAAAATAGTCTAACATCTTCATTTTTTCCACGGATGTAGCTATTACCCCCGAAATCTAAAACTTTTGAAATAGGAAAAGAGCCTTTAATCACATTCTTTACCATGTGCAATCATAAAATAGTCTAATATCTTCATTTTTTCCACAGACATAGCTATTACCCTCGAAAACTAAAACTTTTGAAATGGGAAAAGAGCCATTAATCACATTCTTTACCATGAGCAATCATGAAATAGTTTAATATCTTCATTTTTTCCACAGACAAAGCTATTATCCACAAAAACTAAAACTTTTTAAATAGGAAAAGAGCCTTTAATCACATTCTTTACCATGTGCAATCATAAAATAGTCTAGTATCGTCATCTTTTTCCACTGACTTAGCTATTACCCCCGAAAACTAAAACTTTTGAAAAGGAAAAGAGCCTTTAATCACATTCTTTACCATGTGTAATCGTGAAATAGTTTAATATCTTTATTTTTTCCACGGACGAAGCTATTATCCCCCAAAACTAACACTTTTTAAATAGGAAAAGAGCCTTTAATGAAATTCTTTACCATGTGCAATCATAAAATAGTCTAATATCTTCATTTTTTCCACAGACATAGCTCTTACTCCCGAAAACTAAAACTTTTTAAATAGGAAAAGAGCCTTTAATCACATTCTTTACCATGTGCAATCATAAAATAGTCTAATATCTTCATTTTTTCCACAGACATAGCTCTTACCACCGAAAACTAAAACTTTTTAAATAGGAAAAGAGCTTTTAATCACATTCTTTACCATGTGCAATCATAAAATAGTCTAACATCTTCATTTTTTCCACGGATGTAGCTATTACCCCCGAAATCTAAAACTTTTGAAATAGGAAAAGAGCCTTTAATCACATTCTTTACCATGTGCAATCATAAAATAGTCTAATATCTTCATTTTTTCCACAGACATAGCTATTACCCTCGAAAACTAAAACTTTTGAAATAGGAAAAGAGCCATTAATCACATTCTTTACCATGAGCAATAATGATATAGTTTAATATCTTCATTTTTTCCACAGACGAAGCTATTATCCACAAAAACTAAAACTTTTTAAATAGGAAAAGAGCCTTTAATCACAGTCTTTACCATGTGCAATCATAAAATAGTCTAATATCGTCATCTTTTTCCACTGACTAAGCTATTACCCCCGAAAACTAAAACTTTTGAAATAGGAAAAGAGCCTTTAATCACATTCTTTACCATGTGTAATCGTGAAATAGTTTAATATCTTCATTTTTTCCACGGACAAAGCTATTATCCCCCAAAACTAACACTTTTTAAATAGGAAAAGAGCCTTTAATCAAATTCTTTACCATGTGCAATCCTAAAATAGTCTAATATCTTCATTTTTTCCACAGACATAGCTCTTACCCCCGAAAACTAAAACTTTTTAAATAGGAAAAGAGCCTTTAATCACATTCTTTACCATGTGCAATCATAAAATAGTCTAATATCTTCATTTTTTCCACAGACATAGCTCTTACCACCGAAAACTAAAACTTTTTAAATAGGAAAAGAGCCTTTAATCACATTCTTTATCATGTACAATCATAAAATAGTCTAATATCTTCATTTTTTCCACAGACATAGCTATTACCCTCGAAAACTAAAACTTTTGACATAGGAAAATAGCCTTTAATCACATTCTTTACCATGTGCAATCATAAAGTAGTCTAATATCTTCGTTTTTTCCACAGACGTAGCTACTACCCCCGAAAACTAAAACTTTTGAAATAGGGAAAGAGCCTTTAATCACATTCTTTACCATGTGCAATCATAAAATATTCCAATATCGTCATCTTTATCCACGGACTTAGCTATTACCCCCGAAAACTAAAACTTTTGAAATAGGAAAAGAGCCTTTAATCACATTCTTTACCATATGCAATCATTAAATAGTCTAATATCTTCATTTTATCCACAGACTTAGCTCTTACCCCCGAAAACTAAAACTTTTGAAATAGGAAAAGAGCCTTTAATCACATTCTTTACCATGTGCAATCATAAAATAGTCTAATATCTTCATTTTTTCCACAGACGTAGCTATTACTCCCGAAAACTAAAACTTTTGAAATAGGAAAAGAGCCTTTAATCACATTCTTTACCATGTGCAATCAGAAAATAGTCTAATATCTTCATTTTTTCAACATACGTAGCTCTTACCCCCGAAAACTAAAACTTTTGAAATAGGAAAAGATCCTTTAATCACATTCTTTACCGTGCGCAATCATAAAATAGTCTAATATCTTCATTTTTTCCACAGGCGTAGCTATTACCCTCGAAAACTAAAACTTTTGAAATAGGAAAAGAGCCTTTACTCACATTCTTTACCATTTGCATTCATAAAATAGTCTAATATCTTAATTTTTTCAACGGATGTAGCTATTACCCCCGAAAACTAAAACTTTTGAAATAGGAAAAGAGCCTTTAATCACATTCTTTACCATGTGCAATCATAAAATAGTCTAATGTCTTCATTTTTTCCACAGACGTAGCTATTACCCCCGAAAACTAAAACATTTGACATAGGAAAAGAGCCTTTAATCAGATTCTTTACCATGTGCAATCAGAAAAAAGTCTAATATCTTCATTTTTTCAACATACGTAGCTCTTACCCCCGAAAACTAAAACTTTTGAAATAGGAAAAGAGCCTTTAATCACATTCTTTACCATGTGCAATCATAAAATAGTCTAATATCTTCATTTTTTCCACAGACATAGCTATTACCCTGGAAAACTAAAACTTTTGAAATAGGAAAAGAGCCATTCATCACATTCTTTACCATGTGCAATCATAAAATAGTTTAACATCTTCATTTTTTCCACGGATGTAGCTATTACCCCCGAAATCTAAAACTTTTGAAATAGGAAAAGAGCCTTTAATCACATTCTTTACCATGTGCAATCATAAAATAGTCTAATATCTTCATTTTTTCCACAAACATAGCTATTACCCTCGAAAACTAAAACTTTTGAAATAGGAAAAGAGCCATTAATCACATTCTTTACCATGAGCAATCATGAAATAGTTTAATATCTTCATTTTTTCCACAGACGATGCTATTATCCACAAAAACTAAAACTTTTTAAATAGGAAAAGAGCCTTTAATCACATTCTTTACCATGTGCAATCATAAAATAGTCTAATATCGTCATCTTTTTCCACTGACTTAGCTATTACCCCCGAAAACTAAAACTTTTGAAAAGGAAAAGAGCCTTTAATCACATTCTTTACCATGTGTAATCGTGAAATAGTTTAATATCTTCATTTTTTCCACGGACGAAGCTATTATCCCCCAAAACTAACACTTTTTAAATAGGAAAAGAGCCTTTAATGAAATTCTTTACCATGTGCAATCATAAAATAGTCTAATATCTTCATTTTTTCCACAGACATAGCTCTTACCCCCGAAAACTAAAACTTTTTAAATAGGAAAAGAGCCTTTAATCACATTCTTTACCATGTGCAATCATAAAATAGTCTAATATCTTCATTTTTTCCACAGACATAGCTCTTACCACCGAAAACTAAAACTTTTTAAATAGGAAAAGAGCTTTTAATCACATTCTTTACCATGTGCAATCATAAAATAGTCTAACATCTTCATTTTTTCCACGGATGTAGCTATTACCCCCGAAATCTAAAACTTTTAAAATAGGAAAAGAGCCTTTAATCACATTCTTTACCATGTGCAATCATAAAATAGTCTAATATCTTCATTTTTTCCACAGACATAGCTATTACCCTCGGAAACTAAAACTTTTGAAATAGGAAAAGAGCCATTAATCACATTCTTTACATTGAGCAATAATGATATAGTTTAATATCTTCATTTTTTCCACAGACGAAGCTATTATCCACAAAAACTAAAACTTTTTAAATAGGAAAAGAGCCTTTAATCACATTCTTTACCATGTGAAATCATAAAATAGTCTAATATCGTCATCTTTTTCCACTGACTTAGCTATTACCCCCGAAAACTAAAACTTTTGAAATAGGAAAAGAGCCTTTAATCACATTCTTTACCATGTGTAATCGTGAAATAGTTTAATATCTTCATTTTTTCCACGGACGAAGCTATTATCCCCCAAAACTAACACTTTTTAAATAGGAAAAGAGCCTTTAATCAAATTCTTTACCATGTGCAATCATAAAATAGTCTAATATCTTCTTTTTTCCACAGACATAGCTCTTACCCCCGAAAACTAAAACTTTTTAAATAGGAAAAGAGCCTTTAATCACATTCTTTACCATGTGCAATCATAAAATAGTCTAATATCTTCATTTTTTCCACAGACATAGCTCTTACCACCGAAAACTAAAACTTTTTAAATAGGAAAAGAGCCTTTAATCACAATCTTTATCATGTACAATCATAAAATAGTCTAATATCTTCATTTTTTCCACAGACATAGCTATTACCCTCGAAAACTATAACTTTTGACGTAGGAAAATAGCCTTTAATCACATTCTTTACCATGTGCAATCATAAAGTAGTCTAATATCTTCGTTTTTTCCACAGACGTAGCTACTACCCCCGAAAACTAAAACTTTTGAAATAGGGAAAGAGCCTTTAATCACATTCTTTACCATGTGCAATCATAAAATATTCCAATATCGTCATCTTTATCCACGGACTTAGCTATTACCCCCAAAAACTAAAACTTTTGAAATAGGAAAAGAGCCTTTAATCACATTCTTTACCATATGCAATCATTAAATAGTCTAATATCTTCATTTTATCCCCAGACGTAGCTATTACCCCCGAAAACTAAAACTTTTGAAATAGGAAAAGAGCCTTTAATCACATTCTTTACCATGTGCAATCATAAAATAGTCTAATATCTTCATTTTTTCCACAGACGTAGCTATTACCCCCGAAAACTAAAACTTTTGAAATAGGAAAAGAGCCTTTAATCACATTCTTTACCATGTGCAATCATAAAATAGTCTAATATCTTCATTTTTTCCACAGACGTAGCTATTACCCCGAAAACTAAAACTTTTGAAATAGGAAAAGAGTATTTAATCAAATTCTTTACCATGCGCAATCATAAAATATTCTAGTATCTTAATTTCTTCCACAGACGTAACTATTATCCCCAAAAACTAAAACTTTTGAAATAGGAAAAGAGCCTTTAATCACATTCTTTACCATGTGCAATCATAAAATAGTCTAATATCTTCATTTTTTCCACAGACAAAGCTATTACCCACGAAAACTAAAACTTTTGAAATAGGAAAAGAGCCTTTAATAACATTCTTTACCGTGTGCAATCATAAAATAGTCTAATATCTTCATTTTTTCCACAGACATAGCTATTACCCATGAAAACTAAAACTTTTGACATAGGAAAAGAGCCTTTAATCACATTCTTTACCATGTGCAATCATAAAATAGTTTAATATCTTCATTTTTTCCACGAACGTAGCTATTACCCCCGAAAACTAAAACTTTTGAAATAGGAAAAGAGCCTTTAATCACATTCTTTACCATGTGCAATCATAAAATAGTCTAATATCTTCATTTTTTCCACAGACGTAGCTATTACCCCCGAAAACTAAAACATTTGACATAGGAAAAGAGCCTTTAATTAGATTCTTTACCATGTGCAATCAGAAAATAGTCTAATATCTTCATTTTTTCAACATACGTAGCTCTTACCCCCGAAAACTAAAACTTTTGAAATAGGAAAAGAGCCTTTAATCACATTCTTTACCGTGCGCAATCATAAAATAGTCTAATATCTTCATTTTTTCCACAGACGTAGCTATTACCCTCGAAAACTAAAACTTTTGAAATAGGAAAAGAGCCTTTACTCACATTCTTTACCATTTGCATTCATAAAATAGTCTAATATCTTAATTTTTTCAACGGATGTAGCTATTACCCCCGAAAACTAAAACTTTTGAAATAGGAAAAGAGCCTTTAATCACATTCTTTACCATGTGCAATCATAAAATAGTCTAATGTCTTCATTTTTTCCACAGACGTAGCTATTACCCCCGAAAACTAAAACATTTGACATAGGAAAAGAGCCTTTAATCAGATTCTTTACCATGTGCAATCAGAAAAAAGTCTAATATCTTCATTTTTTCAACATACGTAGCTCTTACCCTCGAAAACTAAAACTTTTGAAATAGGAAAAGAGCCTTTAATCACATTCTTTACCATACGCAATCATAAAATAGTCTAATATCGTCATTTTTTCAACATACGTAGCTATTACCCTCGAAAACTAAAACTTTTGAAATAGGAAAAGAGCCTTTAATCACACTCTTTACCATGTGCAATCATAAAATAGTCTAATATCTTCTTTTTCTCCACAGACGTTGCTATTATCCCCGAAAACTAAAACTTTTGAAATAGGAAAAGAGTCTTTAATCACATTCTTTACCATGTGCAATCATAAAATAGTTCAATATCTTCATTTTTTCCACAGACATAGCTATTACCCCCGAAAACTAAACTTTTGAAATAGGAAAAGTGCCTTTAATCACATTCTTTACCATGTGCAATCATAAAATAGTCTAATATCTTCATTTTTTCTACAGACGTAGCTATTACCCCCGAAATCTAAAACTTTTGAAATAGGAAAAGAGCCTTATATCACATTCTTTACCATGTGCAATCATAAATAGTCTAATATCTTCATTTTTCCCACGGATGTAGCTATTACCCCCGAAAACTAAAACTTTTGAAATAGGAAAAGAGCCTTTAATCACATTCTTTACCATGTGCAATCATAAAATAGTCTAATATCTTCTTACCCTTGAAAACTAAAACTTTTGAAATAGGAAAAGAGCCTTTAATCAAATTCTTGACCATATGCAATCATAAAATAGTTTAATATCGTCATCTTTTTCCACGGACTTAGCTATTACCCCCCAAGAACTAAATCTTTTTAAATAGGAAAAGAGCCTTTAATCACATTCTTTACCATGTGTAATCATAAAATAGTCTAACATCTTCATTTTTTCCACGGATGTAGCTATTACCCCCGAAATCTAAAACTTTTGAAATAGGAAAAGAGCCTTTAATCACATTCTTTACCATGTGCAATCATATAATAGTCTAATATCTTCATTTTTTCCACAGACATAGCTATTACCCTCGAAAACTAAAACTTTTGAAATAGGAAAAGAGCCATTAATCACATTCTTTACCATGAGCAATCATGAAATAGTTTAATATCTTCATTTTTTCCACAGACGAAGCTATTATCCACAAAAACTAAAACTTTTTAAATAGGAAAAGAGCCTTTAATCACATTCTTTACCATGTGCAATCATAAAATAGTCTAACATCTTCATTTCTTCCATAGAAGTAGCTATTACCCCCCGAAAACTAGAATTTTGAAATAGGAAAAGAGCCTTTAATCACATTCTTTACCATGTGCAATCATATAATAGTCTAATATCTTCATTTTTTCCACAGACGTAGCTATTACCCCCAAAAACTAAAACTTTTGAAATAGGAAAAGAACCTTTAATCACATTCTTTACCATGTGTAATCATGAAATAGTTTAATATCTTCATTTTTTCCACGGACGAAGCTATTACCCTCGAAAACTAAAACTTTTGAAATAGGAAAAGAGCTTTTAATCAGATTCTTTACCATGTGCAATAATAAAATGGTCTAATATCTTCATTTTTTCCACAGACGTAGCTATTACCCCCGAAAACTAAAACTTTTGAAATAGGAAAAGAGCCTTTAATCACATTCTTTACCATGTGCAATCATAAAATAGTCTAATATCTTCATTTTTTCCACAGACAAAGCTATTACCCTCGAAAACTAAAACTTTTGAAAACTGGAAAAGAGCCTTTAATCACATTCTTTACCATGTGCAATCATAAAGTAGTCTAATATCGTCATCTTTTTCCACGGACTTAGCTATTACCCCCGATAACGAGAAATTTTGGAATAGGAAAAGAGCCTTTAATCACATTCTTTACCATGCGCAATCATAAAATAGTCTAATATCGTAATTTTTCCACAGACATAGCTATTACCCTCGAAAACTAAAACTTTTGAAATAGGAAAAAACCTTTAATCACATTCTTTACCATGTGCAATCATAAAATAGTCTAATATCTTCATTTTTTCCACAGACATAGCTATTACCCTCGAAAATTAAAACTTTTGAAATAGGAAAAGAGCCTTTAATCACATTCTTTACCATGTGAAATCGTAAAATAGTCTAATATCGTCATCTTTTTCCACGGACTTAGCTATTACCCCCGAAAACTAAAACTTTTGAAATAGGAAAAGAGCCTTTAATCACATTCTTTACCATGTGCAATCATAACATAGTCTAATATCTTCATTTTTTCCACAGACATAGCTATTAGCCCCAAAAACTAAAACTTTTGAAATAGGAAAAGAGCCTTTAATCCCATTCTTTACCATGTGCAATCATAAAATAGTCTAATATATCATTTGTTCCACAGACATAGCTATTACCCTCGAAAACTAAAACTTTTGAAAGAGGAAAAGAGCCTTTAATCACATTCTTTACTATGTGCAATCATAAAATAGTCTAATATCTTCATTTTTTCAACATACGTAGCTATTACCCTCGAAAATTAAAACTTTTGAAATAGGAAAAGAGCCTTTAATCACATTCTTTACCATTTGCAATCATAAAATAGTCTAATATCTTCATTTTTTCAACATACGTAGCTATTACCCTCGAAAACTAAAACTTTTGACATAGGAAAAGAGCCTTTAATCACATTCTTTACCATTTGCAATCATAAAATAGTCTAATATCTTCATTTTTTCAACATACGTAGCTATTACCCTCGAAAACTAAAACTTTTGAAATAGGAAAAGAGCCTTTAATCACATTCTTTACCATGTGCAATCATAAAATTGTCTAATATCTTCATTTTTTCCACAGACAAAGCTATTACCCTCGAAAACTAAAACTTTTGAAATGGGAAAAGAGCCTTTAATTACATTCTTTGCCATTTGCAATCATAAAATAGTCTAATATCTTCATTTTTTCAACATACGTAGCTATTACCCTCGAAAACTAAAACTTTTGACATAGGAAAAGAGCCTTTACTCACATTCTTTACCATTTGCAATCATAAAATAGTCTAATATCTTCATTTTTTCAACATATGTAGCTATTAGCCTCGAAAACTAAAACTTTTGAAATAGGAAAAGAGCCTTTAATCACATTCTTTACCATGTGCGATCATAAAATTGTCTAATATCTTCATTTTTTCAACATACGTAGCTATTACCCTCGAAAACTAAAACTTTTGAAATAGGAAAAGAGCCTTTAATCACATTCTTTACCATGTGCAATCATAAAATAGTCTAATATCTTCATTTTTTCAACATACGTAGCTATTACCCTCGAAAACTAAAACTTTTGAAATAGGAAAAGAGCCTTTAATCACATTCTTTACCATTTGCAATCATAAAATAGTCTAATATCTTCATTTTTTCAACATACGTAGCTATTATCCCCGAAAACTAAAACTTTTGAAATAGGAAAAGAGCCTTTAATCACATTCTTTACCATTTGCAATCATAAAATAGTCTAATATCTTCATTTTTTCAACATACGTAGCTATTACCCTCGAAAACTAAAACTTTTGAAATAGGAAAAGAGCCTTTAATCACATTCTTTACCATGTGCAATCATAAAATAGTCTAATATCTTCATTTTTTCAACATACGTAGCTATTACCCTCGAAAACTAAAACTTTTGACATAGGAAAAGAGCCTTTAATCACATTCTTTACCATTTGCAATCATAAAATAGTCTAATATCTTCATTTTTTCAACATACGTAGCTATTACCCTCGAAAACTAAAACTTTTGAAATAGGAAAAGAGCCTTTAATCACATTCTTTACCATTTGCAACCATAAAATAGTCTAATATCTTCATTTTTTCAACATACGTAGCTATTACCCTCGAAAACTAAAACTTTTGACATAGGAAAAGAGCCTTTAATCACATTCTTTACCATTTGCAATCATAAAATAGTCTAATATCTTCATTTTTTCAATATACGTAGCTATCACCCTCGAAAACTAAATCTTTTGAAATAGGAAAAGAGCCTTTAATCACATTCTTTACCATGTGAAATCATAAAATTGTCTAATATCTTCTTTTTTTCCTCAGACAAAGCTATTACCCTCGAAAACTAAAACTTTTGACATAGGAAAAGAGCCTTTAATCACATTCTTTACCATTTGCAATCATAAAATAGTCTAATATCTTCATTTTTTCAACATACGTAGCTATTACCCTCGAAAACTAAAACTTTTGAAATAGGAAAAGAGCCTTTAATCACATTCTTTACCATGTGCAATCATAAAATAGTCTAATATCTTCATTTTTTCAACATACGTAGCTATTACCCTCGAAAACTAAAACTTTTGAAATAGGAAAAGAGCCTTTAATCACATTCTTTACCATTTGCAATCATAAAATAGTCTAATATCTTCATTTTTTCAACATCCGTAGCTATTACCCCCGAAAACTAAAACTTTTGAAATAGGAAAAGAGCCTTTAATCACATTCTTTACCATGTGCAATCATAAAATAGTCTAATATCTTCATTTTTTCAACATACGTAGCTATTACCCTCGAAAACTAAAACTTTTGAAATAGGAAAAGAGCCTTTAATCACATTCTTTACCATTTGCAATCATAAAATAGTCTAATATCTTCATTTTTTCAACATACGTAGCTATTACCCTCGAAAACTAAAACTTTTGAAATAGGAAAAGAGCCTTTAATCACATTCTTTACCATGTGCAATCATAAAATAGTCTAATATCTTCATTTTTTCAACATACGTAGCTATTACCCTCGAAAACTAAAACTTTTGAAATAGGAAAAGAGCCTTTAATCACATTCTTTACCATTTGCAATCATAAAATAGTCTAATATCTTCATTTTTTCAACATACGTAGCTATTACCCTCGAAAACTAAAACTTTTGACATAGGAAAAGAGCCTTTAATCACATTCTTTACCATTTGCAATCATAAAATAGTCTAATATCTTCATTTTTTCAATATACGTAGCTATTACCCTCGAAAACTAAAGCTTTTGAAATAGGAAAAGAGCCTTTAATCACATTCTTTACCGTGTGCAATCATAAAATTGTCTAATATCTTCATTTTTTCAACATACGTAGCTATTACCCCCGAAAACTAAAACTTTTGAAATAGGAAAAGAGCCTTTAATCACATTCTTTACCATGTGCAATCATAAAATAGTCTAATATCTTCATTTTTTCAACATACGTAGCTATTACCCTCGAAAACTAAAACTTTTGAAATAGGAAAAGAGCCTTTAATCACATTCTTTACCATTTGCAATCATAAAATAGTCTAATATCTTCATTTTTTCAACATACGTAGCTATTACCCTCGAAAACTAAAACTTTTGAAATAGGAAAAGAGCCTTTAATCACATTCTTTACCATGTGCAATCATAAAATAGTCTAATATGTTCATTTTTTCAACATACGTAGCTATTACCCTCGAAAACTAAAACTTTTGAAATAGGAAAAGAGCCTTTAATCACATTCTTTACCATTTGCAATCATAAAATAGTCTAATATCTTCATTTATTCAACATACGTAGCTATTACCCTCGAAAACTAAAACTTTTGAAATAGGAAAAGAGCCTTTAATCACATTCTTTACCATGTGCAATCATAAAATAGTCTAATATCTTCATTTTTTCAACATACGTAGCTATTACCCTCGAAAAATAAAACTTTTGAAATAGGAAAAGAGCCTTTAATCACATTCTTTACCATTTGCAATCATAAAATAGTCTAATATCTTCATTTTTTCAACATACGTAGCTATTACCCTCGAAAACTAAAACTTTTGACATAGGAAAAGAGCCTTTAATCACATTCTTTACCATTTGCAATCATAAAATAGTCTAATATCTTCATTTTTTCAATATATGTAGCTATTACCCTCGAAAACTAAATCTGTTGAAATAGGAAAAGAGCCTTTAATCACATTCTTTACCATGTGCAATCATAAAATTGTCTAATATCTTCATTTTTTCCACACACAAAGCTATTACCCTCGAAAACTAAAACTTTTGAAATAGGAAAAGAGCCTTTAATCACATTCTTTACCATTTGCAATCATAAAATAGTCTAATATCTTCATTTTTTCAACATACGTAGCTATTACCCCCGAAAACTAAAACTTTTGAAATAGGAAAAGAGCCTTTAATCACATTCTTTACCATTTGCAATCATAAAATTGTCTAATATCTTCATTTTTTCAACATACGTAGCTATTACCCTCGAAAACTAAAACTTTTGAAATGGGAAAAGAGCCTTTAATCACATTCTTTACCATTTGCAATCATAAAATAGTCTAATATCTTCATTTTTTCAACATACGTAGCTATTACCCCCGAAAACTAAAACTTTTGAAATAGGAAAAGAGCCTTTAATCACATTCTTTACCATTTGCAATCATAAAATAGTCTAATATCTTCATTTTTTCAACATACGTAGCTATTACCCTCGAAGACTAAAACTTTTGAAATAGGAAAAGAGCCTTTAATCACATTCTTTACCATGTGCAATCATAAAATAGTCTAATATCTTCATTTTTTCAACATACGTAGCTATTACCCTCGAAAACTAAAACTTTTGACATAGGAAAAGAGCCTTTAATCACATTCTTTACCATTTGCAATCATAAAATAGTCTAATATCTTCATTTTTTCAACATACGTAGCTATTACCCTCGAAAACTAAAACTTTTGAAATAGGAAAAGAGCCTTTAATCACATTCTTTACCATTTGCAATCATAAAATAGTCTAATATCTTCATTTTTTCAACATACGTAGCTATTACCCTCGAAAACTAAAACTTTTGACATAGGAAAAGAGCCTTTAATCACATTCTTTACCATTTGCAATCATAAAATAGTCTAATATCTTCATTTTTTCAATATACGTAGCTATTACCCTCGAAAACTAAATCTTTTGAAATAGGAAAAGAGCCTTTAATCACATTCTTTACCATGTGCAATCATAAAATTGTCTAATATCTTCATTTTTTCCACAGACAAAGCTATTACCCTCGAAAACTAAAACTTTTGAAATAGGAAAAGAGCCTTTAATCACATTCTTTGCCATTTGCAATCATAAAATAGTCTAATATCTTCATTTTTTCAACATACGCAGCTATTACCCTCGAAAACTAAAACTTTTGAAATAGGAAAAGAGCCTTTAATCACATTCTTTACCATGTGCAATCATAAAATAGTCTAATATCTTCATTTTTCCAACATACGTAGCTATTACCCTCGAAAACTAAAACTTTTGACATAGGAAAAGAGCCTTTAATCACATTCTTTACCATTTGCAATCATAAAATAGTCTAATATCTTCATTTTTTCAACATACGTAGCTATTGCCCTCGAAAACTAAAACTTTTGAAATGTGAAAAGAGCCTTTAATCACATTCTTTACCATTTGCAATCATAAAATAGTCTAATATCTTCATTTTTTCAACATACGTAGCTATTACCCCCGAAAACTAAAACTTTTGAAATAGGAAAAGAGCCTTTAATCACATTCTTTACCATTTGCAATCATAAAATAGTCTAATATCTTCCTTTTTTTAACATACGTAGCTATTACCCCCAAAAACTAAAACTTTTGAAATAGGAAAAGAGCCTTTAATCACATTCTTTACCATTTGCAATCATAAAATAGTCTAATATCTTCATTTTTTCAACATACGTAGCTATTACCCTCGAAAACTAAAACTTTTGAAATAGGAAAAGAGCCTTTAATCACATTCTTTACCATGTGCAATCATAAAATAGTCTAATATCTTCATTTTTTCAACATACGTAGCTATTACCCTCGAAAACTAAAACTTTTGACATAGGAAAAGAGCCTTTAATCACATTCTTTACCATTTGCAATCATAAAATAGTCTAATATCCTCATTTTTTCAACATACGTAGCTATTATCCTCGAAAACTAAAACTTTTGAAATAGGAAAAGATCCTTTAATCACATTCTTTACCATTTGCAATCATAAAAAAGTCTAATATCTTCATTTTTTCAACATACGTAGCTATTACCCTCGAAAACTAAAACTTTTGACATAGGAAAAGAGCCTTTAATCACATTCTTTACCATTTGCAATCATAAAATAGTCTAATATCTTCATTTTTTCAATATACGTAGCTATTACCCTCGAAAACTAAATCTTTTGAAATAGGAAAAGAGCCTTTAATCACATTCTTTACCATGTGCAATCATAAAATTGTCTAATATCTTCATTTTTTCCACAGACAAAGCTATTACCCTCGAAAACTAAAACTTTTGAAATAGGAAAAGAGCCTTTAATCACATTCTTTGCCATTTGCAATCATAAAATAGTCTAATATCTTCATTTTTTCAACATACGTAGCTATTACCCTCGAAAACTAAAACTTTTGAAATAGGAAAAGAGCCTTTAATCACATTCTTTACCATGCACAATCATAAAATTGTCACATACGTAGCTATTACCCTCGAAAACTAAAACTTTTGAAATAGGAAAAGAGCCTTTAATCACATTCTTTACCATTTGCAATCATAAAATAGTCTAATATCTTCATTTTTTCAACATACATATCTATTACCCTCGAAAACTAAAACTTTTGAAATAGGAAAAGAGCCTTTAATCACATTCTTTACCATGTGCAATCATAAAATAGTCTAATATCTTCATTTTTTCAACATACGTAGCTATTACCCTCGAAAACTAAAACTTTTGACATAGGAAAAGAGCCTTTAATCACATTCTTTACCATTTGCAATCATAAAATAGTCTAATATCTTCATTTTTTCAACATACGTAGCTATTACCCTCGAAAACTAAAACTTTTGAAATAGGAAAAGAGCCTTTAATCACATTCTTTACCATTTGCAATCATAAAATAGTCTAATATCTTCATTTTTTCAACATACGTAGCTATTATCCTCGAAAACTAAAACTTTTGAAATAGGAAAAGAGCCTTTAATCACATTCTTTACCATGTGCAATCATAAAATAGTCTAATATCTTCATTTTTCCAACATACGTAGCTATTACCCTCGAAAACTAAAACTTTTGACAGAGGAAAAGAGCCTTTAATCACATTCTTTACCATTTGCAATCATAAAATAGTCTAATATCTTCATTTTTTCAACATACGTAGCTATTACCCTCGAAAACTAAAACTTTTGAAATAGGAAAAGAGCCTTTAATCACATTCTTTACCATTTGCAATCATAAAATAGTCTAATATCTTCATTTTTTCAACATACGTAGCTATTACCCCCGAAAACTAAAACTTTTGAAATAGGAAAAGAGCCTTTAATCACATTCTTTACCATGCGCAATCATAAAATTGTCTAATATCTTCATTTTTTCCACAGACAAAGCTATTACCCTCGAAAACTATAACTTTTGAAATAGGAAAAGAGCCTTTAATCACATTCTTTGCCATTTGCAATCATAATATAGTGTAATATCTTCATTTTTTCAACATACGTAGCTATTACCCTCGAAAACTAAAACTTTTGAAATAGGAAAAGAGCCTTTAATCACATTCTTTACCATGTACAATCATAAAATTGTCACATACGTAGCTATTACCCTCGAAAACTAATACTTTTGACATAGGAAAAGAGCCTTTAATCACATTCTTTACCATTTGCAATCATAAAATAGTCTAATATCTTCATTTTTTCAACATACGTAGCTATTACCCTCGAAAACTAAAACTTTTGACATAGGAAAAGAGCCTTTAATCACATTCTTTACCATCTGCAATCATAAAATAGTCTAATATCTTCATTTTTTCAACATACGTAGCTATTACCCTCGAAAACTACAACTTTTGAAATAGGAAAAGAGCCTTTAATCACATTCTTTACCATTTGCAATCATAAAATAGTCTAATATCTTCATTTTTTCAACATACGTAGCTATTACCCTCGAAAACTAAAACTTTTGAAATAGGAAAAGAGCCTTTAATCAAATTCTTTACCATGTGCAATCATAAAATAGTCTAATATCTTCATTTTTTCAACATACGTAGCTATTACCCTCGAAAACTAAAACTTTTGACATAGGAAAAGAGCCTTTAATCACATTCTTTACCATTTGCAATCATAAAATAGTCTAATATCTTCATTTTTTCAACATATGTAGCTATTACCCTCGAAAACTAAAACTTTTGAAATAGGAAAAGAGCCTTTAATCACATTCTTTACCATGTGCAATCATAAAATTGTCTAATATCTTCATTTTTTCAACATACGTAGCTATTACCCTCGAAAACTAAAACTTTTGACATAGGAAAAGAGCCTTTAATCACATTCTTTATCATTTGCAATAATAAAATAGTCTAATATCTTCATTTTTTCAACATACGTAGCTATTACCCTCGAAAACTAAAACTTTTGAAATAGGAAAAGAGCCTTTAATCACATTCTTTACCATGTGCAATCATAAAATAGTCTAATATCCTCATTTTTTCAACATACGTAGCTATTACCCTCGAAAACTAAAACTTTTGACATAGGTAAAGAGCCTTTAATCACATTCTTTACCATTTGCAATCATAAAATGGTCTAATATCTTCATTTTTTCAACATACGTAGCTATTAACCTCGAAAACTAAAACTTTTGAAATAGGAAAAGAGCCTTTAATCACATTCTTTACCATGTGCAATCATAAAATAGTCTAATATCTTCATTTTTTCAACATACGTAGCTATTACCCTCGAAAACTAAAACTTTTGACATAGGAAAAGATCCTTTAATCACATTCTTTACCATGTGTAATCATAAAATAGTCTAATATCTTAATTTTTTCAACATACTTAGCTATTACCCTCGAAAACTAAAACTTTTGACATAGGAAAAGAGCCTTTAATCACATTCTTTACCATTTGCAATCATAAAATAGTCTAATATCTTCATTTTTTCAACATACGTAGCTATTACCCTCGAAAACTAAAACTTTTGAAATAGGAAAAGAGCCTTTAATCACATTCTTTACCAAGTGCGATCATAAAATTGTCTAATATCTTAATTTTTTCCACAGACAAAGCTATTACCCTCAAAAACTAAAACTTTTGAGATAGGAAAAGAGCCTTTAATCATATTCTTTACCATTTGCAATCATAAAATAGTCTAATATCTTCATTTTTTCAAGATACGTAGCTATTACCCTCGAAAACTAATACTTTTGAAATAGGAAAAGAGCCTTTAATCACATTCTTTACCATGTGCGATCGTAAAATTGTCTAATATCTTCATTTTTTCCACAGACAAAGCTATTACCCTCAAAAACTAAAACTTTTGACATAGGAAAAGAGCCTTTAATCACATTCTTTACCATGTGCAATCATAAAATAGTCTAATATCTTCATTTTTTCAACATACGTAGCTATTACCCTCGAAAACTAAAACTTTTGACATAGGAAAAGAGCCTTTAATCACATTCTTTACCATTTGCAATCATCAAATAGTCTAATATCTTCATTTTTTCAACATACGTAGCTATTACCCTCGAAAACTAAAACTTTTGAAATAGGAAAAGAGCCTTTAATCACATTCTTTACCATTTGCAATCATAAAATAGTCTAATATCTTCATTTTTTCAACATACGCAGCTATTACCCTCGAAAACTAAAACTTTTGACATAGGAAAAGAGCCTTTAATCACATTCTTTACCATTTGCAATCATAAAATAGTCTAATATCTTCATTTTTTCAATATACGTAGCTATTACCCCTCGAAAACTAAATCTTTTGAAATAGGAAAAGAGCCTTTAATCACATTCTTTACCATGTGCAATCATAAAATTGTCTAATATCTTAATTTTTTCCACAGACAAAGCTATTACCCTCGAAAACTAAAACTTTTGAAATAGGAAAAGAGCCTTTAATCACATTCTTTGCCATTTGCAATCATAAAATAGTCTAATATCTTCATTTTTTCAACATACGTAGCTATTACCCTCGAAAACTAAAACTTTTGAAATAGGAAAAGAGCCTTTAATCACATTCTTTACCATGCACAATCATAAAATTGTCACATACGTAGCTATTACCCTCAAAAACTAAAACTTTTGACACAGGAAAAGAGCCTTTAATCGCATTCTATACCATTTGCAATCATAAAATAGTCTAATATCTTCATTATTTCAACATACATAGCTATTACCCTCGAAAACTAAAACTTTTGAAATAGGAAAAGAGCCTTTAATCACATTCTTTACCATGTGCAATCATAAAATAGTCTAATATCTTCATTTTTTCAACATACGTAGCTATTACCCTCGAAAACTAAAACTTTTGACATAGGAAAAGAGCCTTTAATCACATTCTTTACCATTTGCAATCATAAAATAGTCTAATATCTTCATTTTTTTCAACATACGTAGCTATTACCCTCGAAAACTAAAACTTTTGAAATAAGAAAAGAGCCTTTAATCACATTCTTTACCATTTGCAATCATAAAATAGTCTAATATCTTCATTTTTTTCAACATACGTAGCTATTACCCTCGAAAACTAAAACTTTTGAAATAGGAAAAGAGCCTTTAATCACATTCTTTACCATGTGCAATCATAAAATAGTCTAATATCTTCATTTTTCCAACATACGTAGCTATTACCCTCGAAAACTTAAACTTTTGACATAGGAAAAGAGCCTTTAATCACATTTTTTACCATTTGCAATCATAAAATAGTCTAATATCTTCATTTTTTCAACATACGTAGCTATTACCCTCGAAAACTAAAACTTTTGAAATAGGAAAAGAGCCTTTAATCACATTTTTTACCATGCGCAATCATAAAATTGTCTAATATCTTCATTTTTTTCCACAGACAAAGCTATTACCCTCGAAAACTAAAACTTTTGAAATAGGAAAAGAGCCTTTAATCACATTCTTTGCCATTTGCAATCATAAAATAGTCTAATATCTTCATTTTTTCAACATACGTAGCTATTACCCTCGAAAACTAAAACTTTTGAAATAGGAAAAGAGCCTTTAATCACATTCTTTACCATGTACAATCATAAAATTGTCACATACGTAGCTATTACCCTCGAAAACTAAAACTTTTGACATAGGAAAAGAGCCTTTAATCACATTCTTTACCATTTGCAATCATAAAATAGTCTAATATCTTCATTTTTTCAACATACATAGCTATTACCCTCGAAAACTAAAACTTTTGAAATAGGAAAAGAGCCTTTAATCACATTCTTTACCATGTGCAATCATAAAATAGTCTAATATCTTCATTTTTTCAACATACGTAGCTATTACCCTCGAAAACTAAAACTTTTGACATAGGAAAAGAGCCTTTAATCACATTCTTTACCATTTGCAATCATAAATAGTCTAATATCTTCATTTTTTTAACATACGTAGCTATTACCCTCGAAAACTAAAACTTTTGAAATAGGAAAAGAGCCTTTAATCACGTTCTTTACCATTTGCAATCATAAAATAGTCTAATATCTTCATTTTTTCAACATACGTAGCTATTACCCTCGAAAACTAAAACTTTTGACATAGGAAAAGAGCCTTTAATCACATTCTTTACCATTTGCAATCATAAAATAGTCTAATATCTTCATTTTTTCAATATACGTAGCTATTTACCCTCGAAAACTAAATCTTTTGAAATAGGAAAAGAGCCTTTAATCACATTCTTTACCATGTGCAATCATAAAATTGTCTAATATCTTCATTTTTTCCACAGACAAAGCTATTACCCTCGAAAACTAAAACTTTTGAAATAGGAAAAGAGCCTTTAATCACATTCTTTGCCATTTGCAATCATAAAATAGTCTAATATCTTCATTTTTTCAACATACGTAGCTATT
>NW_027064030.1:0-28713 GCF_032884065.1 Artemia franciscana
ATTACGAAGGAGTGATCGGATCTTCATGAAACTTCATATTTAGGAAGGACCTCGTAACTCAGATCTCTTATTTTAAATCTCAACCGGATCCAGTGTCATTGGGGGGGGGGGTAGTTGGTAGGGACCGGAAATCTTAGAAAATACTTAAAGCGGAGAGATCAGGTTGAAACTGGATAGGAAGAATTAAAACCTGTCTAAGATACGTGACTGACATGACCGGACCGGATCTCCTCTCTTTGGTGGATCTTTGGTGGGGCTCTCTTTGATGAAACTGGATGGGAAGAATAAAAACCTGTCTAAGATACGTGACTGACATGACCGGACCGGATCTGCTCTCTTTGGTGGAGCTGGGGGAGGGGGAGTAATTTGAAAATTGAGGTATTTGTAACTTGCGAAAGGGTTACTAGATCTTAACGAAATTTGATATTAAAAAGGATCTTGTGCTTTAAAGCTCTTATTTTACATTTTGACCAGGTCCTGTGACACATGGGTAGTTGGAGGGGAAACTGGAATTCTTGGAAAACGTGAAAATTGGGGTATTTTTATCTTACGAATAGGTGATCGGATCTTAATGAAATTTGATATTTAGAAGGAATTCATGTCTCAGAGCTCTTATTTCAAATCCCGACCAGATCTTTTGACATTGGGGGGAGTTGGAGGGGCAAATCTCGGAAAACAATTGGAGTGGAGGAATCGGGATGAAGCTTGGTGGATAGAATAAGCAAATGTCCTTGATACGTGATTGACGTAACCATACTGGATTCGCTCTCTTTAGGGGTGGGGTTAAGTGATTTGGCGTGTTTGGTGCTTCTGGACGTGCTAGGACGATGATAATTGGTAGGCGTTTCAGGGAGCTGCACAAATTGACTTGCTAAAGTCGTTTTCCCAGATTCGACCATCTGGGGGGCTAAAGGGAGAGGAAAAATTAGAAAAAAATTAGGTATTTATAACTTACAAGTGGGTGATTGGATCTTAATGAATTTTTATATTTAGAAGGACATCGAGGCTCGGAGCTCTTATTTTAAATCCTGACTGGCATTAAGCCTCTGATTTTCCTTTTAAATCAATCTATTGATTCTTAGAATTTTGTTAGAGCTCATACCATATGAGCTCTTGGCTCTTGGCTCTTCTTGCCTCGTCACAAGTGCCATTACAAGTGCCAGAGCTCTTAGCTCTTGTTCTTTTTGTTCCTGTGGTTTTAATAATTTTACGTAAGACGTCAATTATGACATCATTCGAATCACCTTTACCCATCTGGTAAATCAAAATTTTTTAAATTTGTTGCGATATTTTTTTTTGAATTGAAAAACATTGGAAAAAAAGCAAATATAAAAGAGGCAACATACTAAGAAACTTATATGCAGTCTCCATAGGAGACGAACGTGGTAGTGATTACACTGATGACAAATGCTGTTTCAAAATACGGATTCCCATATTCTGTATCTTCTAAATTGGAGCTAGATAAATTGGAACTAGATTTAACGCCAGGTAAATCTGAAATTGGACTCTTTTAAGTGGTGACACTTACATAACCAAATATATTAAAAGAAAAGCAAAAATCAGGAATTCAATTTTTGAAAAAAAAGAACTCCGTATGCATTGTGTAGTTTTTGGCGAAGGCCAAACTTAAAAAAAACGAAATGTGGGTAATGATCAGCAGATAAAATAACAACATACAAAAAACATATAGAAACATACTAACACAAAGATACAAAACAGTCTAAGAAGATGTAGCCTTCCTTTAAAAGCGTGGCTGTATTTGGCAATCAACAGATTTTTAATGTTCATGGACATGAATGTTCATTCATTGGCAAAAAATGCTGTGGAATTTAAGTAATTTGTTTTTCTTGTATCAACAGGCAACACGGATGGTATTGTGTTACTGCCCTAAAAACTTCATAATTTTGGATTGAGCAAAATAAATGATCTAGTGAAAGTATGAATAGATCTAGGGTGGGTCATAAAGGCGAAAAAAGCTCGGGAAATATACAGAACCTATAGTATGATAACATAGTTGAAACTTTAGGTGATACAAAATACCAACATTACGACTTTTTGTTAGCTCCTTATTTACCTATATTAGTGCAGAAACTTGTCAGTGAATTAAATATAGATTGTTCCTGGTGAAATTGGTTACCTCTCCCTTATCAAATAGATCACAAGTAGTGAAATACCAGAACCATTATTCAAATCCTTTCCCCGTTCACAATGAAGTACTCCAAGCTACTCTCCGAGGTCCTCTTCTTTTTTTTTTAGTTATGATCAACTGTATCGCTGAGGAATTTCCCGACGGATGGAAATTTATTGATTACTTTACGATCATTCAAACTTGCTAAAGTAATTTACGGAATGACACTATAAGCTTCCTTAATTAATTGCATGGGATGCCTCGGACATAGAAATTGAAGTAAACCCTTCTAAATCCACGATAATAACAATGTGGTTCCCTTAAATCCCCACCCTTTACCAGAATTGCTCGTCAATAAAACTAAAGTAATTAAAATCCAACCTTCATTAGTCTGGGCTCTTATTACCCGGATGGGGTTGGAGTGGCTTAAATACATTTGGTTTGCTTTTTTTTGTGTGAGAAGGGGAGAGGGGTCAATTTTTTTGGTTATCTTTTAAAAAAGAATTTTTTCTAGTTTTCTTATCTATTCTTGCACTGTTCTTATTGTTCCATTCTTTCGGTTTCATATTGCTTTCGTTTTAATTCTTTTGTTTTACTATAAATAAATAGATAAATCTGTAAACGAGTTCAGCTAAAACTGAATATGCAAATCAAGCTTAAAACGAACAAAAATATTTTACTATTGTAGCATAAATGAAAGCCAAAACAAACAGAAATTAAATAAACAATCAAAGCAAACAAACATACAACATATACTAATATGAATGAATAAATAAATCTTAAAACGAATAAATCTTTAATTATATAAGCGAATCAAGATTGCAGCGAACAAAAATCACTACAAATAAGTACGGGTACTGCCTCCTTCACTAATTGTAAAAGTCTAAAACCTACTGCGTCATTGGCGCTTTACTGAAAAAGAATTATTCAATTCAATTTATTTCTGACCCGTCAGCAAAACAAAAGAGGTTTTCTAGCCCTAGTGACAGAGTAAGGCAAAAAACAAAAAACAAAAAGAGAAACAACAAAAAGAGAGATTACAATCAACAAACACAAACATAACTACATACTATACGAAAAGGGAAGACCGCTGGTGGTTGAGTTTTATAGCGGAGGATTTGAAATCTTCCACTCTCTTATCAATTTATTTCTGACCCGTCAGTAAAACAAAAGAGGTTTTCTAGCCCTAGTGACAGAGTAAGGCAAAAAACAAAAAACAAAAAGAGAAACAACAAAAGAGAGATTACAATCAACAAACACAAACATAACTACATACTATACGAAAAGGGAAGACCGCTGATGGTTGAGTTTTATAGCGGAGGATTTGAAATCTTCCACTCTCTTATCAATTTATTTCTGACCCGTCAGCAAAACAAAAGAGGTTTTCTAGCCCTAGTGACAGAGTAAGGCAAAAAACAAAAAACAAAAAGAGAAACAACAAAAAGAGAGATTACAATCAACAAACACAAACATAACTACATACTATACGAAAAGGGAAGACCGCTGGTGGTTGAGTTTTATAGCGGAGGATTTGAAATCTTCCACTCTCTTATCAATTTATTTCTGACCCGTCAGCAAAACAAAAGAGGTTTTCTAGCCCTAGTGACAGAGTAAGGCAAAAAACAAAAAACAAAAAGAGAAACAACAAAAAGAGAGATTACAATCAACAAACACAAACATAACTACATACTATACGAAAAGGGAAGACCGCTGGTGGTTGAGTTTTATAGCGGAGGATTTGAAATCTTCCATTCTCTTATCAATTTATTTCTGACCCGTCAGCAAAACAAAAGAGGTTTTCTAGCCCTAGTGACAGAGTAAGGCAAAAAACAAAAAACAAAAAGAGAAACAACAAAAATAGAGATTACAATCAACAAACACAAACATAACTACATACTATACGAAAAGGGAAGACCGCTGGTGGTTGAGTTTTATAGCGGAGGATTTGAAATCTTCCACTCTCTTATCAATTTATTTCTGACCCGTCAGCAAAACAAAAGAGGTTTCTAGCCCTAGTGACAGAGTAAGGCAAAAAACAAAAAACAAAAAGAGAGATTACAATCAACAAACACAAACATAACTACATACTATACGAAAAGGGAAGACCGCTGGTGGTTGAGTTTTATAGCGGAGGATTTGAAATCTTCCACTCTTTTATCAATAATGTTTGCAGGCAGAATTAATTTAATTTTTTTTACCAGAGAAGAATTACTGGTCCAAGGAGGCAGATGCAGCAGGTACTTGGCGAATTTAAAATATATTTGGTTAATATTTTTTTATTTGAAACAGAAAAAAGTTTCAAATGAGGACATAGCAAGAAGATGGGGCACAGTTAGACTGTTGTAAAGTTTCGAAAGGTGAAACCGACTAAGATTTGTGATATTAGATGGAACCAAAGCATATGCAATTCGAATCTTTTTAGCGAGGTTTTGAATTACAAGCTTAATGGTTTCTTTAATACTTCTTCCAATAGGCACACGAAGATAAATAAGGCTATCTGAAAGCGGAATAGATGTTAAAGAAAGTTCAAGTTGCATGTCAGAGTTACGCTTAAGATTGAAAGCGATGGTACAGTTTTACCAACATTAAACTTCAGACCGATTTGCTGATATTGATGCTGGAGTTTAGAAAAAGTTCTCTGATTTCCCAAAAAGGGGCGACTTCGATTCAAAATATCCTCAGCGTTGGTAAATAAAGAAACATCGACTCCACCATAAATACGCGTGCACTCGACAGAGTTTTGAGCAGCAGAAACTGAGTTGTGAAAAAGAGCAGGGGAAGTTAAACCACCCTGTCTGACACCCTTAAATACATTGAAAAGATCCGAACCCCCTTTTGTTTTAGCTTTAAGATGACTATACATATAACGGAGACATTTAATAATAGAAGGATCAACCCCTCTTTTTGTAGCTTCTGACAAAATCTGGCAAATATACACGAATCGAATGCTCTAACTATGTCTAATTATGACAAATCTCCCTTTTCCTTGTGATTAATTCAAAAAACTTTGAGAAAACTCAAAAATTTTGAACGAGGTACACGAAACGGTTATAGGACGGTATGATTGACAATCTTATATTATGAATGTTTTCTTACATACTTATTACAACATTGAAAAAAAAAAATCAAATTGCAGTAAAATTAAATTTTAAAACGATGAGCTTTTCTGCAGCTAATATCATTATCAAATATTTAGCTTCATATTATTTCTTCCCAAAACCGTTCACGACAAATTTAGTTTCACTACAAACAAGAATTTAGGTAATGCCTTCTTCCCTAACTGTAAAAATCTATTGAAAGCGAATTATATTACAAATATTCTCTTTTCCAGTTATTACAGCTTTGAAATGAAAATAAAAAATACACTTCAGATTTTACTTATTTTTACTTATTATATATTTTACAGCTTGTATATGATTTTATATACAAGCTAAACATGTTCGATGAAATCAAGTTCCAACCCGGGTTTTTAGCTTGTTGGTAAACTGGGTTTTAACCATAACTGATTTTTTCTGTAGAGGAATTAAATGACGAAACAATAGGTCGAAGTGGATTACTGGTCTTATGAATTTCAGGAAGACCAAAAAAACAAAAAAAAACAAACAAAAAAAACAGAGATATGCATACACACGGATAAAACTTTTTGTATGATTGATCTGTGATCTCACCTTTTCCCATTTACCTAAGAAAGTTCTTTTCGGACTTGCTGGACAAATTTTTCTGTGGGATCGGTAGCTAATTGTTCATATGCGTTAGAATCATTTAAAATTTCTCTGACTTTTTTGTCGTAATCGTCTAATCCAATACAACGAATCCATTAAGGTCTCAACAAAATATTCTCTGGTCTCAGCATACTCTCCAACCTCCACACGAGAGTCATGAGATGCCCCTTTTGTGTTTGTGATAATTTCACTATAAGGGGCTTTTGGGGGGGTTATAGAAAATTTCAATCCTTTCGACAGAACTTGATTTTGCCGTTTTGTAAGGGGTCTGGAGCTGAGATTTATCACAGCAGGACCAGGAGATACTTTTGGGTCAAAAGTATCTTTTCGGACTTGTTTTTATTTCAGTTATAGAGGTATTTTTGAGGACTTTTGGGACTTTTTTTTGGGCACCCGCTTTTCACCAATAGAGGCTGATATCTTCATTGGAGACCTTGAAGAAAGGGCTATTTCAAAAATTCTTTGTAAAACCTTAAATTTGGGTTCGTTTTAAGGATGTTCTTGTTTTTATTCATGGGAGCATGGTGAAAAATCTTTGGGGTCTTTCTTCTCCTGCGGTTAAAAAAGGAGTGGTCATTTCTCTAGTTGATAGAGTATTGCAGGTTTATTCACCACATTTCTTGGATTCAGAGCTTGATCTCCAGGATGTTCTATTTAACAATGGTTATTCAAATAGTTTAGTAAATTCTGTAATTGAAACGTATTAAAATGTTATCAAATAGTGGCACAACAAACATAAATCAAATGGAAAAATCCGTTTATCTACCGTTTATCCGTCTCCCGTACGTAAAAGAGATTTCAGAACATATTTCTATATGTACATATTGTCATGTCGAAATATTCACTTTGTGGTTGTTTTTTCAGTATTCTTGTTTCGCCTTAAAAACCCATTTTTCATCGTTTTCTTTCTTTATACTATGGCAGGCCAATGTGGTTTAAGAAATCATCTTTGGCGTGCTTGATTCAAAATAGGTCACAGAATTGACCTTTTCGAGTTGAACTATGCATATAACTCGAAGTTATTTAACAGAAGTTATTGCAGGCTATACCAAAGTACAATTTAATGCGCCGTTCAGAGCCATTTGACCAAGTTCTAATTATAAAGGATGCTCATAGGTGGTTTTGTATGAAATGCACTAATCACCTGGTTGAAACTACTACTACACTACAAGACAGCTACGCATGCTCCTCCTCCGTCCATCTTGTTGAAAGATTGCTAATTTTATGCTTCCTTATGTGTTTAAGAACAGGAAATGTTCTTGAGTAAGTTTGAAATTAGACGGAATCAAATTCACCTCTGTATCAAAATATTTAAGCAGAAAGCCTCTTTAATTTTCTGTTTTGCTTGGCCAGATGCGCATCTGAAAGGTTCAAAAGTAGGAAAAGTCATGCACCATGCTCCTCCCTATGAGTTGAAAGAAAAGCATCTGTTTTCTAATTAGCTTGGATTTAGAGGTTCTCGGAAGAGTCTTTATCAAATATGCAATTATTTCTTTTTTATTTTAAATACAGACTGTTTCTTTTTTCAATTACTAATAATTATTATCTTTCTTTTCTAGATCTTTGGTGAAGACATGAAATCGTCAGACAACCGTGTTTCCACTCAACGATGCGCCCAATTAATGGCCATAGCAATTGCCAATGAAGTTACTGAATGTTGGATTGCGTTTAACCCAGTGATGTTTTTTATGTATTACGCATGCTACCTTCCTGATACTTTTAGGAGGTAAGATTACCACGAAGATTAGCTCAGGTTAGTTTCTGTTAATAAGCGAAAGACTATAAAGATTTGTCATCAGTTCAATAAGGCAGCTGATTACGTTTTAAATTAATGTAAACTTCCAATCTTGGAAAGCACACACTTTCAACCAATAGGCCTTAGTAGAAGGTTTCGGGTTGACATCACTCATTTCTAGAGAAGTCTTGACAGAAGGTGTAGGGGACAATAGGGGGTGCTTGGGGTGTATGTCTATAGGGAAAATCGTCTTTAGGGAGGGAAATCTTCCTTAGGGGAGAGGGCTTGTTTGAACTTTTTAAGCGACCAAAAAAATTTTGCTAGAGGAAAGTGACGTTTTCTGTCATTTTGTGGTATCACACTACAATCTTATCCCAAAGCCGACAAAGTTGGAATCGATGGAAATCGGTATCCTAATAAAAGCGGGGGAGGGGGGAGATCTTAATATTGAAAAATCCTTAACCTAAAAAAAAATCACCAAATGTTTGTTTAAAACTGAAAAATATTGCTGGTTTTGGACAACTGAAGGTGTCTTTTCCATCTTGAGATCCCTACTCTCTGTTTCCTACTCTTACCATCATTTCCTACTTTTCCTACCATCTATGAAGTAAATACATATCAGGAAATGGAGCAATAGATACAAGATAATTCATGTCGGAACTTCTCGGGCTAAACCAATCAGAACAGTTTTATCTACAATGAAAATAGAGAAAAAATGCTATTGGTTAATAACGAGTGCGATTGAAATGTATCCAGATGTATATCCTCGCGTGTATTAAAGAATTATTTTTGTGTAAAAAAAAGCTGGTAAATAATGAAATAAGAAAAGTAACAATTAAGTAAGCATTGAAGTATTTAATTACATTTTTATTAAATTGTAAAATCATTATTAAATTTGTATTACATTTTGTAAAATCATTTTTAATTACATTTATGTAAGAGCATTTAGGGAGTGTTCCCCCAAATCCGTATTTAAGGAAAATACATTAAAAACCAGTAGACACTAACACAGAACCAGTTACCAAAAGACTTTCAAGGTTAGCTGCCAAAAAGGCAAGATTAGTAATTAAAACGTGTTTTTAATTATTTTTCTTTCATTTCAATGAATTGTCTTGTCTCTCACCTCACTTTATTTATTAGTCTTGTTTGAACTTCGCTCAAGTAAGGATACCGTACCCTTAGTTCTGTGATTTGCTTTTGACGCAACATAAAGGATAGTATGCACCCAAATGTTATATAGTCTATATAACTACATACTATATATACTATATACTATATATATATATATACTATATAATATATACCATATAACTATATAGTCTATGAATGTTATATAGTCTACATATATATAGTCTATGTTATATAGTCTATATAAATGTTATATAACTCTATAACACCAAAGTGTTATATAGTTATATATGCACCAAAATATAGTCCAGCATAAAGAATACAAGACTAATAAAATAAAAACACAAAATATGGGATTTGCCCCAAATATGGGATAGCTCAGATTTTTCGAAATATCCTTTTTTTCCTTGTAAATGTTTCATTTTTTTTCTAAGACTCTGTTGCAGTTTTCCTTTCAGTGCAGGAGATTACGGAGGGGGAACAATCTCCTCTTGTCTGTCCCCTCTGTGCACAGGTATGGCTATTTTCTTTTTAAAGTAAAAACTCCCTTTATCGTCATTGAGAAGTTATGTCTTATTTAACCTAAAACAGTCTATTTTTTTTTAAGTGTTCCGTTGTATTTTATATTTTTCTTATATTTTTTCAAGATTATACCAACTTTTTGATACCTTTCAAGAATTTTCTGGGTTTCACTGGCAATTGGTTTAACACATCTCTAGAATTGAAGGTTTAACTAGATATGATTGTGAATGTCCCTTTAAATAATTAAAAACTTTAAATTAAAAGAAAAAGGTTAAAAAAAAGCTTCAAAAACGCATAAGAAAATTGTTTATATTCATTTTTGTTACATTTTCACGAGTCGGACAAACATTTCGAAGAGAGGTTTAAACCCCCTACCCCCTGGACACGGCCTTGGTTTTGCGTTTAGTTTCTGAGTTATTTTTTTTTTTTTATTAGAAATTTTTTTTATTAGAAATAAACATTTCTTAATCAATAGCACAACATAAGCGAAGCTTGCGAGGCTGTGCTAAATTCAAAAAAAATAAAGAGACAATATGGAGAATAAGAAAATATGGAGAATGAGACCATATACCGAAATCAACAAAAAAAAACAAAAAAAACATAAACAATACACTCCCTTGCGTGACCCCAAGACAACAACAAAAAACAAAAAAATACATAAATATTACAAATGAATAAACTATGTAAAATTTATTTTAGTTAATCTGTTTCAAAAGCATACCTACCGAGCAACTCCATACGTAAATCAGACTTAAACTGGTCAAGGCTACCTATTTCCTTGATATCTATACTAAGTTTATTCCAAAGTTTTGAAGCTCTGTAAATAAGTGAAAAAGAAGACCTACTTGAAACTAATCGAGGAACCTCAGTATTACCTCGTATCCGAGTAATGTGGTGGTGAACATCGGACCTCTCACAAAATATTCCTGTAAAACAATCAGGAAGGCTACCTCTGTAATACCTATATATAAAAATCAACGTATAAAAATCACGTAATCCAGCTGCAGGCATAATATTTCAATCTCTATACATAGACCTCAAAGACTCCTGATTCCCAACACCACAAAAAACTCGGATAGCATTATTCTGGATCACACGGATTGGACAAACTATCGAAGGGAAAGTACCAAGCCAAATCGACGAGCAACACAAAATGTAAGGGTGAATCAGGGAAAAATATAACAATCGTAGAACATTTGGGGGAAAATATGTTTTAATTTGCGCATGATACCTAAGTTACGTGACAATATTTTCGAAACTGACTTCACATGATCTTTAAATGATAGGGTTTCATCAACATTGATTCCGAGGTATTTGGTGAATCTTGTTCGTTTAATAATTCCCCGCTCCGAAATTATTTCCGTAAACCAAGGGTAAAAGTTCGGAGATCGAGAGAAAATAACAAAATTTGACTTATCTATATTCGGGTCAAGGTGGTTTATTTTAAGCCATGTACATATCCTGCTCATTGCTGCATTAATCGTTGACATGAGCAGTTCTTCTGTAGGGGCAACACACACCAAGGTTGTATCATCAGCAAATAAGGGCATAGTAAGCTGGGTACTCGGACCATTGTCAACAAAGTCGTCAATTCTGGGCAGAGCTTTCACAACATGCGGTAGATCATTAATAAAAATTAAAAACAGAGTCGGACCCAGTACGGATCCTTGGGGAACCCCCCAATTAACAACATTTTTACTAGACAAAAATCCTTGTAAATTGACATACTGCTGTCTATTTTGAAGATAACTGCAAAGCAAACCCAATGTAGCACCCCTTAATCCATAAAATTCACATTTTTTTAATAATATTCGATGGTCAACAGTGTCAAACGCCTTAATTAAGTCCAAAAAAACACCAGCTACCCTAAGCTTTTTATCAAGAGCATCATTAATTATAGTAGTAATAAATGAAATCGCCATTTCTGTTGTTCTGCCCTTCCTGAAACCAAACTGATTTGTATGTAGAAGTTTATGACGCTCCAAATGCTCATAAATTCTAATATTAATACATTTTTCTAAAACTCGTGAAACAACAGGTAATAATGAAATTGGTCTATAATTCCCCAGATCATTCTTATTACCACCCTTAAACACAGGAGTTATTCTTGCAATTTTAAGACAATTGGGGAACTTCCCTTGCTTAAAGCAAGCATTAATAAGGGACGTTAATATATGTGAAATGCTTGGAAACACGGCTTTTAAAACAAGAAGGTTAATGGAATCACTCCCAGCCGAAGAACTTTTCATCTCAAAGATAATCTTACGAACTTCATCATGAGTGACAGGTCTTAGATACATTGATACATCGACAGAAGTACCCATAAAAGTCTCAAGCGGAGGATCATTATCAGAAGCTACTGTAGTACGAGAAAATCGAGCCCCAACAGTTGCAAAATGTTCCGAAAGGGCATTACAAATTACAGCAGGCTCATTCGATTTTAACCCATCACTTGGAGTAACTTCATCAGGCAGAACCGGATCTGTTGAAGATATAACACTTTTAATAATTTTCCAAGTTTTAGCTGGGTTACCACAAGCATCTTTAAATTTACACTCAAAATATTTTTTCTTCGCGTTTCTCAAAAGTTTATTAAGAGCATTTCTATAATTTTTATAAACTCTTGTGCAAACTGGATCGTTTTCATTCCTTATTGAATCCCTATATAACTGGTCTTTCTTATTTATGCACCGCAGAAGACTAGGTGACACCCACGGCTTTTTGGGCATCTTTTTCCTTGACCTTGTCCGATTCACTACACAAGTTTTACTCAAAATAGAGATTAATGTATCATAAAATATTTGAAAACTTATATTTATATCATCTAGATTTTCAACTTTATTATTCCAATCAACATTAGAAATCTCTTGTTTAAACTTTTCTAAGTTACCCTGGTTGAGCACAGGTAACATACTCATTTTCAGTCTAGAACCTTGCTGCCTCGGGAAACAAACTTTAAAACTTGCCGAAATCCCAAAATGGTCAGAAACATCAGTAACAATAACCCCTGGATCTGAAAATTTAGAATTATTGAAGCTTCTACGGCATCTTTTAGTAAGTACACGGATTTATGAATAAATTGGGACGTTTGAGTTGACGAAGAAGAAAGCTGGGGTCATGAAGGTTAGAAAAAAAGGATTTGATTCGAGTAGGTGGACATACCAATACGTAAAATTTTGCTGTCTATTTAGTTTTTCAGGGTATAAAAGGATGCGGTTTAAGAAGATAGGAATACAGATTTTTAGTTTTATTTTCTAATTTATATTGTTTTCTTTTAGATTCACAGCAGTTGTCAATAGCAAGCGATTTATGAAACTCCGTGACAGCCGGGATACCATGGAGTCTTTGGACAAAAAGGATACATAAGTTCTTTGGGATGTTGTTAGGAATGCCAGGGTTCGGGAAGAAAATCGTTCTAAATCATTGGTTTATTTCAACTTAATAGTTGATGCAATTTTTCTTTTAAATTATTTAAATATGTGTTTTGTTGAGAATGTGGAGTGTATTTTTGTGGAAAATGCATAATGCATTTTTTACCTTTTAGTTGGGTTTAATCGTATTGGGTATGTATAAGCACTAACAAGTTGTATATTTTATTTATTTAATATAGGACTAGAAATTACATAATTTTTTGGCTTTCGCTATGGTATTGTCTTTTTGGCTGATTCAAAAGTAGGGAACTGAGCCAATTCTTGACTTCTTTTTAAGCTATTTAAAACTATCAAATGCGACCCTCGCTCCAAATTTGATACCGGATTAAGACATTGGCTGTTGGTAAAACAGTTAAGGTAAATTAAGAATTAAGCAAAAAAAGGAGAAATTTTCATTTTCGTTTTGTTGCTGTTGTTGGGGGGGGGGGCTAAAAATCCTGCTTCACAACACGAGGGTATCCAGAATATATATATATATATATATATATATATATATATATATATATATATATATATATATATATATATATATATATATATATATATATATCTATATATATATATATATATATATATATATATATATATATATATAATATACATATACATATATATACGTTTTATCGTCTTATATATAGAAAATGGTAAAGTGGAACCAAACTGTTAAATTTCTCCTAGGTCTTCCTACTCCTTTACAGGCGAAGGAGCCTTTGTGGGGATTAGTGCCAAATAGTTACTGTATTTTTAATTGATTATGAATAAATCTTATCTTATTTTAAAAATAACTTGCAATCAGGCACGTCAGTTGGAGGAAGGGGGGCAATTGCCCGGATTGGATCTAAAATAGCTTTTTGGTGTTTTAACTGAAAGAATGCTGTTTTTTGGTGTTTTCGTTGAAATAATGGTGAAACAACAAAATTGCTCCCTAGATTTTGAAAAAATACATTGTTGCCCCCCCCCCCCCCATCACCCCAGGTTTTTATGAATTGATGGCCCTGTTGGCAATCTCGTATTGTATGTAAATTTCAGTATTAAATTGGTGTGACCATTAACTAGGTATTTCAACAGAATAAATGGGAAAATCAGGGTGAAAATACCACTAATTAGTGCTATTTTACTAACCCTTGTTTCTTGTTTAATCACAACCTAAAGAGAGTCGATAACCATTAGTAAATACTTGTAATCATATTGTCTATACCCCAGAATGTGTTTAGTGCTGCTGTTGCCAGTTCCGATGCTGAAAATCCAGTTTGGAGCACAGAGAAGCAGAGGAACTATTCGTATAAAAAAATACTGTGACTCAAATACTTTTTGTTCTTTTTACTGGCTAAAAATTTCACACAGAAAACTAGAAAGGTTTTAAGAAGGCGGTACTAATGGCTTTCCTCTTGGCATACGCTTAAGAATGATGTGATTGGCTGCATGTGAAAAGCTCGGGCGGAAAAAGGTGGGACTATCGGTTTCCCTTTTTGGCTTACCTTTAAAGAATGATGTGAATGGCTTATCTCTCAGGCATAAACCAATAAAAAAAATAGCGTACTTTGCCCCGGATCATAGGAAAATAATGTCTTTTTTCTCTTGGTTTGAACATACTCAATAGCAAAACATGCAACGCTTTCAGGGGAATTTGTTTGTGGATTCTCAACTTGAAAAAACTTATTTTATCAATTTTCTAACAAATTATTGATTTCTTATAGCAAAGTAATGGCACCCAGCGAAATATTTGTCTACTGAATACCATTTGATCGCCAGTGTTTTTTCTTCTTTTTAATATTGATGTATATTCGCTTTCATATTTTACTGCATAATATTTTCATGCAACCCAGACATTTAGAAACAGTAATAGCTTAGAGCTAGTTTATTTTAACACATTTAGATTCTCGACGGAATGATATGTGATTTTATTTATTATTATTTATTTCCTTTATTTTATTGAAATAATTTAAAATTATTAAATATTAAACTCATTGTTGCTTATTTATTAAGAAAACTGGATCATCTCACGACTGCTTTAATTGGTGAAATCGAACTTTACTTACTTACCTATAACAGTGCCATAGTTTAGACAAAGAGGTAGCTTATAAGAGTGGATACTGACGCCATCTAGTCTTTAGATTTTCTTGCCATTTTTTTTTTCAAAATTCGCAGATTACTACACTAGCTTCGCAAATATACTAATCTTACCTTGTTATTGCACTATAAAAAACACCCAGTAATGGCAAACGTAAGTGGTACTGGTAGCTTTTTTATTTGATGCCAATGCTAGTTTCCACTATTATTAGTTGCCCTTGTCTTTGCTTTAGATATTATTGAATTATATTTTGATCTGTCAGCTGAAGTCTGCGTCTCCTAGAAATTTTTATTTAAATTTTTCCCAATATTTTGGGATTTCAGTCCTGGGCTTATGATCGTTAGAAAATTTACATATATTAAACATTACCCTAAAATTATGTAAAATGTACTTTCTTGTAATGTTCATGTCCGGATTGTTTTCAAACTTTGGGATTCTTTATATGTCAGTCATGGGATGTTGTTATATCTGTTAGCCCTCAACGTTGTCTGTTACCCACTATCAGCCTCATTAATTTTAAATTTAGGTATTACCGTATCTGTAAAAAAAGGGGGGGGGGGGTCACGACACTGTTACCAAAATTTTCTCTTTAAGAGATTTTACAGACCAATCCAATTAAATTATCAAGAAAGTCACATTGAAATGAATGGAAAGGTTCTCATTAGGATATAATTATACCCTTTTGAAGAAAAAGACCCCTCCCTGCCTCCTGGAAAGTATTCGGGCCCAAAGAATGCAAAAAATTAAAAGAGAGGAAAGAAACTCAGGTCGTCGAGAGAACGAAAAAAACTATTATCTGTATTTTTTTTCCCTCTGCATTATTATTTTACTTTTGCTAAATTTAATTTATATTGGAATACAATGTAAAGAAAAAATAACTTTGCCAAAAGGGCACAATATACATTCTTTCCTTTTCGTTTCTTTTTTAACTAGTTTGTATTCTTAGTTTTAACCAACAACTCCTTACCGACTGAAAAATATTAGTTTAAAAACAAAGCTTCGGATCTATGCTAATACTTTCTGAAAACTTGTGTCCTACTTGAGACAGTTCATAACCAAATCTAGAATAATTCAGACCTTTTAGCTGGGAGGTGGGAGCTCCCTCGCGCCATCTAAAAGAGTGGTAAAAAATCATTTATTAGCATCGGAAAAGACTAGTTAATAATAGTGATTGACATGGTCTTTATATAAAGTTAAATATAAATAGATAGAAATAAAGTAATTTTTTTATTGGTAAAATGATGAGGCGGATTCCCCTGTGGCAAAGGGCAGGGGGATAATTGGTATTTTTGTTTGATAAATCAGAGGTAAAGTTGTTTCTGAGAGTAGGAGCAGTGACCACGCTGTGTGTTATGTTTAAAAGGTAGCGATTAAGGATCTCGGTGTCCAGGAATGGACTGAGTATTGTTGTTATATGTAAATTATTTTTTGAACTGATAATCAACCCCATTGATTTATTGATTGATTTAACTAAAATCCAAATTTAATCAGTTAAATTAAGCTTTTTTCGTTTTTCGTTTTCCGTTTCCGTTTTTTTCTTTTTTTCTAGTTCTGCGGGCTGTCGTTGCACCGTAAGTGCTACTTTTAGTTTTTTATTAAATTATAGTATTAGCTACTAGTATTCTAGTATTAGCCATGAGTGTCACTTCTAGTATTAGACTAGTATTTAACCGGTGCCGTAGAGTTACAGTTTTTCAGTCCCGATACCTGAGAAAATAATCTTCCGCAGATTAACATTATCGTTTTTTGTTATTTATTTACATCACACTATTGAAAAAGTTGGCTATACTGAAATATGCTGTGTCTCTTGTGGCTTTTACAATTTTGTGTGAAGGAAAAGTAGAAATCACTATAAATTCCAATTTGAAGCGCTGAAGAAATTTCTCTTATCAGCTTTTTATGGTCTTTATACAGCGCTACCTGAGCGCTGTTTCTTCAGGATTTACATGCTATCCCCAATGATCAATTAAACAAGTCAATAAACTGAAATAATATTTTACACGCGGGATATTTTCAACTGTATGTGTAGAAATATGGATTATTATTATTTAAAAATTAACGACGCTTCTTGACTACTAAGGTCCCCGCGTCAGCCCTACAGTGCATTCCTGTAGCGTGATTCGATCTCTGGGTCCCGTGTTACCAAGCTAAGGTCAAATCCACTGCGCCACCACAGGACGGAAATATGAATCGGTTTGTTTTGAATGGTAAAGTGTAGCATTGAAATGTCCTGGTAAGTCCTGTGGTGGCGCAGTGGATTTGACCTTAGCTTGGTAATACGGGACCCAAAATTCGAATCACGGTGCAGGAATGCACTGCAGGGCCGACCTTAGTAGTCAAGAAGCGTCGTTCATTCTTAAATAATAATGTCCTGGTAACTGTCTTCGTCCACGGCTAACAGAGGACTCGTAGGCTCGAATCCAACTGATGGTAATTTTTCTAGCTTTTTTAAATTTCCCAATTTCTGAACATCTTGGTGCACTTTTGGGTGTATTGTAGATTTATTTTTATTATAATTTGACCCCTACCCCTCCAAGCTTAAGGCAATGTACACCCAAGGCTACAATACGTTTTGGTAACGTCAATGTCTATAATTATTTTGATCGTTTAACATGGACATGTCATTGTAGATTTATCTTTATTATTATTTGACCCCTACCCCTCCAAGCTTAAGGCAATGTACACCCAAGGCTACAATACGTTTTGGTAACGTCAATGTCTATAATTATTTTGATCGTTTAACATGGACATGTCATTGTAGATTTATTTTTATTATAATTTGACCCCTACCCCTCCAAGCTTAAGGCAATGTACACCCAAGGCTACAATACGTTTTGGTAACGTCAATGTCTATAATTATTTTGATCGTTTAACATGGACATGTCATTGTAGATTTATTTTTATTATAATTTGACCCCTACCCCTCCAAGCTTAAGGCAATGTACACCCAAGGCTACAATACGTTTTGGTAACGTCAATGTCTATAATTATTTTGATCGTTTAACATGGACATGTCTTTGTAGATTTATTTTTATTATAATTTGACCCCTACCCCTCCAAGCTTAATGCAATGTACACCCAAGGCTACATTACGTTTTGGTAACGTCAATGTCTATAATTATTTTGATCGTTTAACATGGACCTGTCATTGTAGATTTATCTTTATTATAATTTGACCCCTACCCCTCCAAGCTTAAGGCAATGTACACCCAAGGCTACAATACGTTTTGGTAACGTCAATGTCTATGATTATTTTGATCGTTTATCATGGACATATCTTTGTAGATTTATTTTTATTATAATTTGACCCCTACCCCTCCAAGCTTAAGGCAATGTACACCCAAGGCTAAAATACGTTTTGGTAACGTCAATGTCTATAATTATTTTGATCATTTAACATGGACATGCCATTGTAGATTTATTTTTATTATAATTTGACCCCTACCCCTCCAAGCTTAAGGCAATGTACACCCAAGGCTGCAATACGTTTTGTCAACTTCAGTGTCTATAATTATTTTGATTGTTTAACATGGACATGTCTTTTGAATTAAAAAACAGTGTTTAGATGCTTACAAGAGGTTTGAAAAAATACTTTGATTTGTTTTACTAAGCTAAATATTTGGAATATTTATATTATAATATTTATTATATTCTAAGTGTAAGATTATCTTTTAGATGATAGCGCGAGATACTTTCCATAGAATAATTTGTCATGGGGGAAGAAGATTTCCATAAAGGGGGCGCAGCATTTTCTAGCATTATTTAAAAAAACAATGAAAGAAATAAATATGCAAAAGTTTTTTCAACTGAAAGTAAGGAGTAGCATTAAAAATTAAAACGAACAGAAAATATTACGCATGCAAGGGGTTCACCTCCTCCTAATACCTCAGTCTTTACGCTAAAGCATTTTTAGTTATTTCAACTATTTATTCTACGGCCTTTGTGATTCAGGGGACAAAATTTAAGCTTTAGTAAAAAGAGCGAGGTATTGACGAGTGGGTGAACCCTCTCATATACACAATAAAAACGTACGAATATAGAAGTTTGTTACGTAGGCTAATTCGTAAGTTACATATATCTTTTACTAATGAAAACGTTCGTAAAAAACTAAAAGTTCTAGTTGCCTTTTCAAGTACCCAAAAAATTGGAGGGCAACTGGGCCTCCTCTCCCTCCTTTTTTCTCAAATCATTCGATCAAAACTATGGGAAAGCCATTTAGCCAAATAAATAAATATGCAAATTTCGCTTTAAATATTCATCTCCGGAGAGCCGAAACCAAAACATGGATTAACTAAAAAACGTTCAGAAATTAAATAAAACAACAAGTTTTTTTTAACTGAAAGTAAGGAGCAACATTAAAACTTAAAACGAACAAAATTAGCCCGTAAATGAAAGGGGTTGTTCCCTCTTCAATGCCCTGCTCTTTACGCTAAAGTTTTTACTGTTTCAAAAAATAGAGTTGAGAGAAAGAGTCAAACATTATCGCAAAGAGCTGGGCGTTGAAGAGGAAACAGCCCCTTTTTTTGCCATAGCAAAAAACAGCAAATTTGCAGTCTCCGGTATTCGTCGTCATTACCTCTAGGATTCGAATTGGCCAGAGGGGATAGCCCGCAAATTTGGCTAGGAATAAATCACCGATTTTAATGTTCGCAGGATTCATGCCTAGTAAATGAAAGATTATAAAGTGAAAGAAACTTATCTTTCTCGTGAGGGCCGAGCCTCACTAATGTATCCAAGAGAACAATCGGTCCAAACTGTGCGAGGTCGGCCCAACTGCTAATCCTTCTCTACACTAAAAAGTGTAATTAACGCGCAGGCAAATTATATCCAATTTCTCTACACACCACACTTGGCTATCGTATTTAATTTTCTCAATTCAGAACGCCAACAATCTGATTGTGTGATAAATTCAAGTATCAGATTGCACAATTTCTGTAGTCACTGAATTAATTCATGGCTATGGAATCAAGTTCAAACAATTCAAAAGTTCAAACAGGTGTAATCCCTTTGAGAGCTAGTTCAATACTGCAGCATATCAGTATACTGCAGGCATCGCCTTTGAATTAAATTCATTTTTTTCGGTAATCTCGGTTATAACGTTTTTTTTTCTGATTTTATGAGAAATAGAAACATTCAGATCGAAATAAAGATATTTAATTTTATGAATGGCTTAAGAATATTAAGTGGAAACTTTCGGGGCATGATAAGGGGGTGTACAACTGACGAAAAGGCAATATGCGCATGCTTCCTTATATGAAATTACTCCGTATATGAAAGGGGCTTTTCTTTTTCAACGCCCCGCTCTTTACGCTAAAGGTTTTTACTGTTTTAAGAGGTATAGTTCAGAGAAAGAGTCAACTAAGAGAAAGAGAAAAAGTTAAGAGAAATAAAAAATTAAATACAATAGCAAGTGTGGTGTGTAGAGAAAATTGGATATAATTTGCCTGCGCGTTAATTACACTTTTAGTGTAGAGAAGGATTAGCAGTTGGGCCGACCTCGCACAGTTTGGACCGATTGTTCACTTGGATACACTAGCGAGCGTCGGCCCTCACGGAAAGATAAGTTTCTTTCACTTTATAATCTTTCATTTACTAGGCATGAATCCTGCGAACATTAAAATCGGTGATTTATTCCTAGCCAAATTTGCAGGGCTATCCCCTCTGGCCAATTCGAATCCTAGAGGTAATGACGACGAATACCGGATACTGCAAATTTGCTGTTTTTTGCTACGGCAAGAAAAGGGGCGGTTCCCTCTTCAACGCCTGCTCTTTGCGCTAAAGTTTGACTCTTTCTCTCAACTCTAATTTTTAAAACAGTAAAAACTTTAGCGTAAAGAGCAGGGCGTTGAAGAGGAACAGCCCATTTCATATAGGGGGTAATTTCTGTTCGTGAAGTTTTAATGTTGCTCCTTACTTTCAGTTAAAAACAACTTGTTTTTTTTTTATTTTTGGAAAATATCTAGCAAATCTTCATCTGATTTTCGGAGTACCCAAGCTTCAGAAACGTGCTTGACAGCTGTCATCACTGCTTCTAATATTCTAATCTTGGTTTGCACACTTATCTTACTATTCTTCCATATTCGTTTCTTAAGTGTGAAAAAACACCCTGAGCCTTGGCTATTCTTCTTTTAACATCTTCACTGCTCTCACCGTCTTTACTAATAATACTACTAAGGTAAGTGAAGCTGTAGACCTGATCAATCAATTTGTTGCCCAATATCACCTTTTCATCTTTACTTATTCCTAGCCTTAGTGACTTAGTCTTCTTGAAATTAATTTTCAAGCCTATTCTAGCACCCCTGAACTCGCAAAACCTCTAAAAGTTCATTCATTTCGCTCATGCTTTCATCTAAGATGCTTAAATCGTCAACACAATGTAAGTCCAGGAGATTTTTCCCTCCCCATTTGATTCCGTGGTCTCCCATTACCTTTCCTGTGCTTCATAAGACAAAATCCATACAAATGATCCATATAAAGGGCGATGAAACACAACCCTGCTTAACTCCTGATTTAATACAAAACCAGCTTTTGACCTTATTTCCTGCTGAACCGTAGCAGTGTTATTCTCGTATATAGCACTAATCACTTTCATTTGTTTGTCTCGAACACCATAAAAGGATAAAACCTTTGATAGAGCTCTTTTATTAACCGAATTAAATGCTCGCTCATAATCTTTAAAACCGAGGATCAGAGGTGTTTCATAATTCAGGCACTTCTCAATTATTAACCTAAGAATGAAAATTTGGTCGATAAATCCTCTACCTTTTCTAAAACCGCACTGTTCTTCTCTCAAAACTTTGTCTACAGCATCTCTTAGTCTAAAAAGTATCATAATGCTAAGTAATCTACTACCTACAGAGACCAGGACGATTGCTTCGATAATTACCACACTCACTCTTGTCATCTTTCTTATACAGTAGTTTAATTAAGCTTTTTCTAAAATCGACAAGGCGTTCACAAGTTCTTTTATTTGTGCATGAAGAAATGTGCACATAAAGCTGAGAATCCGAAAGAGCATTGAATTCTTTCCTGCCCTGTTGCCATTTCTCCAATGGCTGTTTCCGTGGAATCCACCATAGAAAGAAGACAATAAGGTCTAGCAATGCTCGTATTGAAGGACACTGAAAAGGAGAAGGCGTTCACAAGTTCTTTTATTTGTGCATGGGGAACTGTGCACATAAAAACTAAGAATCCGAAAGAGTATAGAATTCTTTCCTACCTGTGGCCATTTCTCCAATGGCTGTTTCCCTGGATTCCACCATAAAAAAAAGACATAAAGGTCTAGCAATGCTTGTATTGAAGATACTGAAGAGGAGAAGGTGTTCACAAGCTCTTTTATTTGTGCATGAGGAGCTGTGCACATAAAAGCTAAGAATTCGAAAGAGTATAGAATTCTTTCCTACCTGTGGCCATTTCTCCAATGGCTGTTTCCCTGGATTCCACCATAGAAAAAAGACAAAGAGGTCTAGCAATGCTTGTATTGAAGACACTGAAGAGAAGAAGGCGTTCACAAGCTCTTTTATTTGTGCATGAGGAACTGTGCACACAAAAGCTTAGAATTCGAAAGAGTATAGAATTCTTTCCTACCTGTGGCCATTTCTCCAATGGCTGTTTCCCTGGATTCCACCATAGAAAAAAGACAAAAAGGTCTAGCAATGCTTATATTGAAGACACTGAAGAGAAGAAGGTGTTCACAAGCTCTTTTATTTGTGCATGAGGAATTGTGCACATTAAAGCTGAGAATCTGAAAGAGTATAGAATTCTTTCCTACCTGTAGCCATCTCTCCAATAGCTGTTTCCCAATCTCATCATCCATGAATCCTACTCAAAAGAAAATTATAGCCAAATCCAATGAACTCCAGTCGGCAAAACGACATGCAAAAACGTGCCTGAACATTTGCATTGTTTGTGGTAGACTGCTACGTGAGACTATTTTGAAGCTCAAACGAAGCACAAAACGCAAATACAAAGCTGAAATGAAGAAATCGAGGCTAGGCCTAATCAAACCATCAGATTTAGCGTGTCGGAAAATTATAGAGGTTTTAAGCCCTTAACTGCAAATATGCGTAATTTTGTTGTTCATCTTCGGCAAGAAGAAAGATCACAGTTGCTTATTTATTTTTATTTTTTTTATGGGTGATCGTATCGATCCAAAGGAGAGGGCTCATTCAAACGACAATTAAAAGCTACTGCCCTAAGTGACCAGTAAGGTTAAAGGACAACCATACCCCCTCCCGTGACCCTTTTTACCCAAAAAGTATCTGATGGAAATTTCGAGACAGCCGTGGAAGTGGAGCCACATTTCCCGTTATTATTTAAAAAACAATCAGAAATTAAATAAATAAAAAAATTTCGACTGAACTAAGGAGCAACGTTAAAACTTAAAACAAAAAGAAGTTATTACGTAAACGACAGGGGATTGCACCCTCCTCAAAATGTTAACCCTTACGCTAAAGTTTGGATTTTGTACCAGTTGTCTAATAACAACTCCTGAAACACAAGGGTCGTTTAATTAGAACAATAAGAAGCTTTTTTTAAAGACAAACTCAAATAATTTCTGAGACCGCTCTGGCTAATCATGATAAAACATAAAATCGCGAAGAAAGGAAGAAAACGAGGATAAAAAACAGCCAGTGAAATATTTAAAAATTATGCAAATATTTTGGTCAAGTCCTCCGCTTGACCTTTCTCAGTGCAGAACAAAAATGATAAAAAATAAAATAAAAAAAACCTTAAAACATAACTAAAATTGGATAGCCTGAGTAACAGTGCAAATGTAACTCTTTTTATCAGTTTTAGGGTAATTATATTTTTATCAGTTTTATTCTGCACTGAGGACGGCCAAGCGGAGGTCTTAACTGAAATATTTGTATATTTTTAAATTTTTTTATGGGCAGTTTATTGTCTTCGTTTTCTCAATATCACAATATCACAATAAGGATTGTTCCAAGGACATTTCCAAGGGGGACATTTCCAAGGGGTTGCTGCGTAGTGTCTGCGACACCTTTCCCTATATGGTTTGGCTTTATCTGTGTGAACATTTCGGAAGCTGTCGGCAGTGGAAGCTGGCATTTCTCGCCTTTGTTTCGAATTTCGCTCAAACCTCATAAAAGATGGACTACCATTTTCTAGTATGAAAGGAGTGTCGTTTTCATGAAGGAAGACACCTTCCAAAACACTAATTTCCATTTTCTTCCCAAAGAGTGGCTCTCCATCCAAGTATTTCAAAATGGAGCAGACGTCATTTTCATATTCCATTTGAATTACAGCAATATCATCATCTAGAAACTTAATCATCTTTACAAATCCATAAGGACTTATTAAGCTATATAAATCTTTGCAGGTGACTCTTCCTTCCAGGTTTTCTATTGCAATAGCAAATGGAGGCAGATTTGGATTCTTTTTAAAATCCCAAGCTGAAAAAACAGATAATTCTTTTACGACGAGTGGACAGTAACTGAAATGAATGTCATATCCACGGTCAGTGATCCTTTTTTTTGCTCTGTTAGCAGTATCGTCATTTTCATACTCTACAAACACGGTCACGTTGCTGGGTCTGTCGTCTCTATGACAATTTGAACGACTTCTCCAAACTCAGAAAATTGTTCATATATTGAATGGACTGTTAAAGGAGGGCATTCCTCATCATTATTGGTGAATTTTATAGACAAGACATTGCTGACGCCTTCATTCGTGTCTGATTTACAACGATCGTATTTCTTCATTGTTATAAGATTGCAACTTAAATATTCAACTGAGACCATTATAGAAGGCATTTGTGTTGTCATTTATACTAAATTGGTCGAAAGAAACATACGGAAAGATTATATTTAAAAAAATTTACAACATGTTTTCACCTCTAATAATTACATTTTCGTTTATCATTATAGACTAAATTATTTTTAATACTTTTCTTTTTTGCATGTCTTATTTTGGTCTTGAGAAAATTCGGGAAATACTTCAAGATGTAATTGTCACGTAATTAAAGATGACGTTTGCACATTGTGATATTGTTCGGAGCATGTTTCTCGGTTATTTCTGAAACATGAAGTTGTATTCACGTTTCAATATTGAAACGATTAGCGTGATAAACCCCAAAATTTTATTGTTCTTTGAGGCTTCATTTTTGAAAAGTTGTTCTGGATCATCAACCTTAACAAGCGAAGTGAACTGAAGGAGAGCGAAGGAAAACTTACGAAGCTGGGTTTTGCTTGACAATAAGCATAAATATATGTACAAAAATATTATCAGAAAATTATAGAAAAAAAAAGAAAACATGGAACCCAGTCTTTGTTTGTTTGGTTTTGTTTTTACTTCGAATGGTGTGCGCTGAAGATGAGCTGATCAAGCAAAAAACGTAAAAGTTTTTGACGAAGGATTTTGAGGCGATGGGAGTGGACGTAGGTTATAGAAATACCTCCCCCTCCTAAAACACAACTGGAAATGTGACGTTATGATAACAAGCGTACGAGGGCTAGATCTTATTATGTGCTGGCCGAAGGCCGGAAATGGCTATTGTTGGACGAAGAGCCAGAGAAGCAAGGTAGTATATTTAGAGTTGATTCTGTTCTGTGTGTCTATGTTCTCTACGATGAAAAACTTCTAAAACAATCAATTTAGAAATATTTAAAGTTCAAAGAATATTACTAATACTGCTGTTACTAGCAACTCACATCAGCACCAAACCGCCTCAGGCCAACAAAGCTTCACGTGCCCCTCCTCCATCCCAATCTCTTTAAAACTTCCCTTTTTACAACCTCCCAGGAAGTTCTTATTTCATTCCTTCATATTCGGATGTTTTAAATTCGATTAAATCATTCCACAAAATCCAAGATATGAAGAATATAATTCAACATCGATTCATTTCCTTCATAAAAAACCTATAGACATCCTCCCATCTCAATTACGATAATGGTCTCAAATAGGCAGGGGGTTGAATCAGGGGGGCACTTTCCTTGGGGCACAGAAATTTTAGGGGTGCAAAACATTTGAAATGAATAGTCTAACATTTATAATTGTTTAATATTTAAAATTTTTATTTTTATTAAAGGGATGTAGAGGGTACAGTCGGCAGTAAGAATAGGAAAATTGAATCAGAAATTTTTTTCCCCTGACCTTTCCCAAAATAAAAGTGAGAAAAGTCAGACTAAAATAAACGAGAAATTTTTAATAAATGAAATGTGTGCTATTAAATTAAAATTAAGTTAAAATTTGGCCGAAAAGGTTTTGGGAGACAGGGGAGAGCTGATCAAGATTTTGCCCCAGGCACAAGAATGTCCAGAACCACCACTCTATATAGCACTAGAGTATGCAAAACAAAAAAATTATTTAGATAAACAGTTGGTAAAAACTGATAGAAATAGGAAAACACAAGGAAATGTGATTCATTGATGCTTGCTGTAAATTAGAACGTAAGAATTCCATCATTTTTTGGTTATTTTTATATATAGGCAATCAGGGCCTAATAAAGGATAATAGGAACAATTTGGCCCAAATATGGTCTGAATCTAAAAGGAGTTACCATCAAAATTATTTCGAAATTTAACGTAAATTACTTTTGACGATTATGGAAAAATGATGAATTATTAAAAGCATTAGAAATATTTTAAGTTCGCATTGCTCGTTGAGATTTATCAATGTATTTATTATTTCGCAATTGTTTAATGTGGCATTTGATATATATATATATATATATATATATATATATATATATATATATATATATATATATATATATATATATATATATATATATATATATATATATATATATATATATATATATATATATATCTATCTATATATATAAAAATAAGTTGTCTGTCTGTCTGTGGATGGATCAGGTGACGTCACCTGAAAAAACTGGATCAGGTGACGTCAAAACTGAAAAAACTAAAAAAAGGCAAAAACTACAAAAAAAACTAAAAACTAATAAAAAAAAAATAAAAAGCTAAAAAACTAAAAAAACTAAAAAAAGGCAAAAACTACAAAAAAAACTAAAAACTACAAAAAAACTAAAAACTAATAAAAAAAAATAAAAAAGCTAAAAAACTAAAAAAACTAAAAAAGGCAAAAACTACAAAAAAAACTAAAAACTAATAAAAAAGCTAAAAAACTAAAAAAACTAAAAAAAGGCAACAACTACAAAAAAAACTAAAAACTAATAAAAAAAATAAAAAACTAAAAAAACTAAAAAAACTAAAAAAAGGTAAAAAACTAAAAAAAACTAAAAACTAAAAAAAAACTAAAAAAAAAGGAAAAAACTGAAAAATAAGCTAAAATAAAGGTAAAAACCAATAAAAAACTAAAAAAAAAACTGAAAAAACTAAAAAAAGGCAAAAACTACAAAAAAAAACTAAAAACTATAAAAAAAGTAAAAAAGCTAAAAAACTAAAAAAACTAAAAAAACTAAAAAAAGGTAAAAAACTAAAAAAAATAAAAAATAGAAAAAAACTAAAAAAAAGGAAAAAACTGAAAAATAAGCTAAAATAAAGGTAAAAACCAATAAAAAACTAAAAAGAAAAAAAGGAAAAAACAAAAAAAAATTTTCATCTAAAAAACTAAAAAAAACTAAAAAAGGTAAAAACTAAAAGAACTAAAAAAGAAAAAAATAAATGACGACACTCAAAGAGAAAGCGACCAGGACAAAAGGAATGTTCGATTAGCAATCAACAAAGCACCGGGACACAGGGAGTATAAATGACGACCAGGACATAAGTAAAAAAAAAAATTAACAAAACTAAAAAGAAGGTAAAAACTACAAAAAACTAAAAAGAAAAAAAAACTAAAAACTAATAAAAAAACTAAAAAATCTAAAAATCTAAATAAACTTAAAAATAAAAAAAATAGGAAAAAAATAAAGGAGAAAAACAAAACTAAAAAACGAATGTATATACAGACCGGTACACCGGGATACAAATGACGACCGGGACACAGGGAATATAAATGACGACCGGGACACAGGGACACAACTACAACGGGGACACCGGGGGAAACAGGGGGATATAAATGACGACCGGGACAAAAAAACTAAAAAGAAAAAAAAACTAAAAACTAATAAAAAAACTAAAAAATCTAAAAATCTAAATAAGCTAAAAAAGAAAAAAAAAGGAAAAAAATAAAGGAGAAAAACAAAACTAAAAAACGAATGTATATACAGACCGGGACACTGGGATACAAATGACGACCGGGACACAGGGAATATAAATGACGACCGGGACACAGGGACACAACTACAACGGGGACACCGGGGGAAACAGGGGGATATAAATGACGACCGGGACACCGGGACAGGGAATGGTCGATTAGCAATCACCATCAACAAAGCTCAAGGGCAATCATTAGAATCATGAGGTATAGATCTGAATACAGATTGTTTTCCCATGGACCATTATATGTTGCATGTTCAAGAGTCAGTAAACCTGACAATCTATTTATATGCAAAGACAATGGGACAGCAAAGAATGTTGTATATTCGCAAGTTTTACGTAGTTAAAACCATATATATATATATATATATATATATATATATATATATATATATATATATATATATATATATATATATATATATATATATATATATATATCTATATTCACAGGTGGGACATAGGGACACAACTACAATGGCGCGTAGCTATTATGGCGCGTAACGACTTACGCGCGCGGGGGGGCTTGGGGGCTGATAGACGTCAGATATGACTTTTGATTTTACATCAGAGATTTATAACTACACTTTAGTTATTATAGAAGATTTGTGCGTACGTATGGCAAACAAACCTCTTCAGGGTTTGGAATGCCTTCACCTAACCGTATCGCTGCTGTTTCGACATGTGTAGAATTGGATCGTGAACAAAATTACAGTACGAGTGATCTATTGTCGTATGTACAAAATAACATTTCCAAGTTAACGTCGGAACAAAAAGACATTTATGATACGATAATGCATTGTGTCGATAACAACGTTGGAGAAATTT
>NW_027064031.1:0-28725 GCF_032884065.1 Artemia franciscana
TTGCCTTATTATTTAATTCCGTAGTACTTTTTTTTCTTTTTCGGCATTAAAACATTAAAATGTATTCTATATTATATAGATTCTGATTTACTTTGTTTCTTTTTTTGAAAAACAAAATATGAATCGAAATATCAATCTGTACGTAGAAATATACTTTTATCCAAAAATCAACACGGAAAATCTAATCCTCTAAAATCTAATCCCCACAAACATTAAAGTATTAAGCATTATGATTTGCATAGTCGGTTTATTAGTTCAACTTCCTCCTCAAAATATCCAAAAGGTATAAAAAATTTGAAAAGAGTACTTTAAATTTTCAAAACATCAAAGAACAAAAAAATAAATTACTACAATATAGAGTAAATAAAAAAAAAAGTAAATAAATAAAGTAAATTATAAAGTAAATAAAAATAAACTGAATGTTTTATATATACAAATTTAAAAAAATCACGAAAGAAGTTTTGCAAAGAAAAGTAGAGCTACACTAAACCTAAAATGAGCAGAAATAAAGTCGAATAATTGTTCAAGCATAAAACTACCATAAATTACCATCATTAAATAAATGAAACCCAAAAAGAAGAGGAATCACAATAAATAACCGACTCAAACTCAAAACGAGAAGAAACTAATATGATTAGGATTGACACCCTAAAATTTTCAACAGTTTTTTAGCAGCGTTTTTCATATCTATATATATAAAAATAAGTTGTATGTCTGTTACACTATGTCTGTTACTTCAGATTATATCTTCTATATATCTATATATATAAAAATAAGTTGTCTGTCTGTGTGTCTGTCTGTCAGGTGACGTCATGTTTCTGTGTCGACTGACGTCATGAAGTTAGTTGTCGTCATTTTTGCTATGACGGTGACGTCATTAACGGTATTTAAGACATTTGTTCACGGAAAAATGTTTAATTGTAAAATGACTGAAGAACCTACAATGGCAACAGCCGAGGAAGCTGCTCAAAGAGTTTATGCCAAAAAACTTGCTGCTGATAGAGAAAGTAAGAAAAGAAAGCGTTCCGAGGAATCACAAGAACAGCAAGGAAACAGGCTTGCAGCTGATAGAGAAAGTAAGAAAAGAAAGCGTGCCGGGGAATCACAAGAACAGCAAGAAAACAGGCTTGCGGCTAAAGAAAGCAAAACCGCGCAGTTAGATGAAAATCCACCTGGACAGCGAGAGTCAAAACATATCAAAACTGAAAATGATACCGATGATGATTGGGTTCGGGATTTTGACTTGGATAAGGTCATCAATGCCTACCAGATTTAAGTTAAAAAAAAACAAAGGTTCGTCGATATGTACTTCATAGTGACGCTGAAAAATAAAGAAGAAAAAGAAAACTGAAAAAAAAGGTAAAAAACTAAAAAAAAACTAAAAAGAAAAAACACTCAAAGAGAAATTACAGACCGGGACACAAATGACGACCGAGGCAGAGGGAATATAAGTGACGACCGGGAACCTCAAAGAGAAATTACAGACTGGGACACCCGGACACAAATCACGACCGGGACACAGGGAATATAAATGACGACCGGGACACAGGGACACAACTACAACGGGGACGCCGGGCGGGATATATAAATGACGACCGGGACACAGGGATTGTTTGAATAGAAATTACAGACCGGGACACCGGGACACAAATGACGACCGGGACACCGGGACACAGGGAATATAAATGACGACCGGGACACTCAAAGAGAAATTACAAACTGGGACACCGAGACACAAATGACGACCGGGACACAGGGAATATAAATGACGATCGGGACACAGGGACACATCATTAGATTAATGAGGTATAGATCTGAATACGGATTGTTTTTCCCATGGACAATTATATGTTGCATGTTTACAAGAGTCAGTAAACCTGACAATCTATTTATATGCACAGACAATGGGACAGCGAAGAATGTTGTATATTCGCATGTTTACGTAGTTAAAAACATATATTTATATCTATCTCTATTGACAGGTGGGACACAGGGACACAACTACAATGGCGCGTAACTAATATGGCGCGTAACGACTTACGCGCGCGGGGGGGGCCTGGGGTGGCGCGAAGCGCCACCCCAACAGCTAGTATAAAAATAAGTTGTATGTGTGTTATGACTGTCGAGTGACGTCATGTCATCATGTCGTAATGAAGTTCGTTGTCGTCTTGTTTGTTATGACGATGACGTCATTAAAGGTATTTAAGAAATTCGTTCAAAGACAAATTTTTAATTGTAAGAAGATCGTGGACGGAAAAATGTTTAATTTTAAAATGACTGAAGAACCTACAATGGCAACAGCCGAGGAAGCTGCTCAAAGAGTCTATGCCAAAAACCTTGCTGCTGATAGAAAAGATGATTTCTTTTCTGTAAGAAAAGAAAGCGTGCCGAGGAATCACAAGAACAGCAAGAAAACAGGCTTGCGGGCTAATAGAGAAAGTAAGAACAGAAAGCATGCCGAGGAATCACAAGAGCAACGTGAAAACAGGCTTGCGGCTTCAAGAGATAATGCCAGATTAGGAATCTGCAATTTCCGTCAACGAAGGCGTGTCGAGGAACTACCAGAGGAACGCGAAACCAGACTTGCTGCTAAAAGAGAAAGTGAAAAAAGAAGGCGTGCCGAGGAATCACAAGAGCAACGTGAAAATTATCGCATGGCATTCAGGTACAGCCCAGTCGATGATTATAGTAGATGTGTTCAAATCGGGACTATGTCTAAAATTAGTCCTTACTGCAAGGCCTTGAAATTTAATGGTGAAACAATGGGAATGTGTTGCACCTCAAGAAAAGCTAAACTTCCTCAACTGGCTGCACCCCCAGAGCCATTGAAGACTTTGCTTACTGGAACTACGTCAGAATCTAAGCTTTTTTTATTATCAAAAATCAGAAAATATAACTCATGTTTCCAAATGACGTCGTTTGGTGCCCAAATTGAAAATCCAGATCAATTTATGCCTACTTTCAAAGTAAAAGGGCAAATTTATCATAGAGCAGGGTCCCTTCTACCATTCTCAGGCGAGAATCATAAATTTTTATAATTGTGCTTCTTCGGTGATAGAAATTCTGAATTGAATACACGTTGCGAAATTTCTCCCGACGTTGAAAGGACAATCGTTTTCCAATTGCAACATCTTTTCCACGAAAATAGTAATTTTGTGCGTCTGTTCAAAACAGCCATCAATTTGATGCCTACTGATACGCATAAAATTGTTATTTCCGCTGTCAAAACGCCTCCTGGCCAACATGTGCGTAAATACAATACTCCAACTATCGACGAAGTGGCAATCATTATGGTCGGTGATCTGTTTTTACCTCGAGATATTATTCTTCATAAGCGAAACGCTCAGTTGGTAAGAATTGCTGAAACTCTAAATGACGACCGGGACACCGAGACAGAGGGAATATAAATGACGACCGGGACACTCAAAGAGAAATTACAGACTGGGATACCGGGACACAAATGACGACCGGGACATAAATGACGACCGGGACACAGGGAATATAAATGACGACCAGAACAGAGGGACACAACTACAACGGGGACGCCGGGGGCACAGGGGGATATATAAATGACAATAAATGATATATAATGACATATATAAATGGACACAGGGAATGTTCGATTAGCAATCACCATCAACAAAGCTCAAGGGCAATCGTTAGAAAAATGCGGTATAGATCTGAATACGGATTGTTTTCCCATGGAAAATTATTATGTTGCATGTTCAAGAGTTGGTAAACCTGACAATCTATTTATATGGACAGATAATGGGACAGCAAAGAATGTTGTATATTCGCACGTTTTACGTAGTTAAATATATATATATATATATATATATATATATATATATATATATATATATATATATATATATATATATATATATATATATATATATATATATATATATATATATACTAGCTGTTGGGGTGGCGCTTCGCGCCCCCCCCAAGCCACCCCGCGCGCCTAAGTCGTTACGCGCCATATTAGTTATGCGCCATTGTAATTCTGTTCCTGTGTCCCACCTGTGAATATAGATAGATTTATATATGTGTTTCAAACTACGTAAAAATTGCAAATATACAACATTCTTGGCTTTCCCATTGTCTGTGCATATACAAAGCCGTATGTACTAATAATGACGTCATATGCAAACGCTCTTTTTACAAACAAACAAACATGCATACACACAACTCGTTTTTATATAGATAGATAGATATATAGATACAATACAAATTAACTGCGTAAAACTTGCGAATATACAACATTCTTCGCTGTCCAACTGTCGCTGCATATAAATAGATTGTCAGGTTTACCGACTCTCGAAAATGCAACTTACACTTGTCCATGGGAAAAACAATCAGTATTAAGATCTATACCACATTTTTCTAATGATTGACCTTGAGCTTTGTTAATGGTGATTGCAAATGCTAATCGAATTGGGATTTGCAATCTTTTAAATTGAAAAGGCAGATCTGTTGGAATCATGGGAATGCGAGGAATAAGAACAGCCTCACCCTCAAAAGGCCCTGTCAAGATTGTGGCCTCTATTAGGTTTTCCATTGTTTTTTTTACGGCAAGTCGCGTGCCATTGCAAAGCTTTGGTGGGTTGATATTTCTTAAAAGTATTATTGGTACGCCTATTTTTAGTTGTAGCACGTGTGGTGGAAACCCTGAAGGATCTATGGAATTTAAAAATTCAGATGGATAATTAACCGCTTCATTTGGTTCCAAAACTGTGTCGACTGACTTGTAAAGGACTGCCTGGTCTCGAATCTTGGTCAAAACAATATTGTTGATTTCGTGGACGTCTATATTTTTGGGTGCGAGAATCGCTCTTTCACTTAGCCATTTATTGTTTTTATAATTTTTTAGAATATTCGGAAATACTTTTTCAATCAATTCATTTTTGGACGTCACTAAATTACAGAAATCAGCAGGTAGTTGTATACGTCCTGAAATTGAGTCTACTGGGAGCTTTTCGTTTCCAATTGCCAGCAATTGATCTGAAAATGTTTGACCAGAGTCATCGTTTTGCAATCGGACACGCATATTTGTAGTTAATTTTAATATTTTTTACGCGTGCCCATAAATTAGAATTTTTCAGGCAAGCATTCATTTCCTTTCTGTTCTTTTGATTCCTCGGCACGCTTTCTTTTCTGACTTTCTCTATCGGCAGTAAGTTTTTTGGCATAGACTCTTTGAGCATCTTCATCGGCTTTTGCCATTGTAAGTTCATCAGTCATTTTAAACTTAAACATTAATAGATTTCTACGTGAACATATATGTCTTAAATATCTTTAATGACGTCACCGTCATAGCAAAAATGACGACAACTAACTTCATGACGTCAGTCGACACAGAAACATGACGTCACCTGACAGACAGACACACAGACAGACAACTTATTTTTATATATATAGACTAGCTGTTGGGGTGGCGCTTCGCGCCACCCCAACACCTAGTTGGTGGGGCGCTTCGTGACCACCCAAACCCCCCCGCGCGCGTAAGTCGTTACGCGCCATATTAGTTAAGCGCCATTATAGCTGCTTCCCTGTGTCCCACCTGTGAATAGAGATAGATAAAAATATATATTTTTAACTACGTAAAACATGCGAATATACAACATTCTTCGCTGTCCCATTGTCTGTGTATATAAATAGCATTTATATTCCCTGTGTCCCGGTCGTCATTTGTGTCCTGGTGTCCCAGTTTGTATTTTCTCTTTGAGTGTCCCTTTGGTCATTTATATTCCCTGTGTCCCAGTATCCCGGTCGTCATTTGTGTGACTCCTCGGCACGCTTTCTTTTCTTACTTTCTCTATCAGTTGCAAGCCTGTTTTCTTGCTCTTCTTTTGATTCCTCGGCACGCTTTCTTTTCTTACTTTCTCTATCAGCAGCAAGTTTTTTGGCATAGACTCTTTGAGCAGCTTCCTCGGCTGTTGCTATTGTAGGTTCTTCAGTCATTTTACAATTAAACATTTTTCCGTGAACGCATGTCTTAAATACCATTAATGACGTCACCGTCATAGCAAAAATGACGACAACTAACTTCATGACGTCAGCCGACACAGAAACATGACGTCACCTGACAGACAGACACTGTCTGTCAGGATTCCTCGGCACGCTTTCTTTTCTTACTTTCTCTATCAGCAGCAAGTTTTTTGGCATAGACTCTTTGAGCAGCTTCCTCGGCCATTGCCATTGTAGGTTCTTCAGTCATTTTACATTTTACAATCTTCAGCTGTTGGGGTGGCGCGAAGCACCACCCCAACAGCTAGTATATATATATATATATATATATATATATATATATATATATATATATATATATATATATATATATATATATATATATATATATATATATATATATATATATATATATATATATGTGTGTGTGTGTGTGTGTGTGTGTGTGTTTGTTTTTAACTACTTAAAACTTGCGAATATACAACATTCTTGGCTTTCCCATTGTCTGTGCATACTTATATACTTATAATGAGGTATATAAGGTATACTTATATACCTTATATACTTATAATTACGTCATATGCAAACGCTCTTTTTACAAACAAACAAACATGCATAAATACAGCTCATTTTTATATAGATAGATAGATAGATAGATAGATAGATACAATACAAATTAACTGCGTAAAACTTGCGAATATACAACATTCTTCGCTGTCCAATTGTCGCTGCATAAAAATAGATTGTCAGGTTTACCGACCCTTGAACGTGCAATGTACAATTGTCCATGGAAAATCAATCAGTATTAAGATCTATACCAGATTTTTCTAATGATTGACCTTGAGCTTTGTTGAAGGTGATTGCAAATGCTAATCGAATTGGGAATTGCAATCTTTTAAATTGAAAAGGCAGATCCGTTGGAATCATGGGAATACGAGGAATAAGAACAGCCTCACCCTCAAAAGGCCCTGTCAAGATTGTTGCCTCTATTACGTTTTCCATTTTTTTTTACGGCAAGTCGCGTGCCATTGCAAAGCTTTGGAGTGTTTATGTTTCGTAACAATATTATTGGTACGCCTATTTTTAGTTGTAGCACGTGTGGTGGAAACCCTGGGAGATCCAGGGAATTTAAAAATTCAGATGGATAATTAACCGCTTCATTTGGTTCCAAAACTGTGTCGACTGACTTGTAAAGGACTGCCTGGTCTTGAATCTTGGTCAAAACAATATTGTTGATTTCGTGGACGTCTATATTTTTGGGTGCAAGAATCGCTCGTTTCTTAGCCATTTATTATTTTTATAATTGGTTAGAATATTCGGAAATACTTTTTCAATCAATTCATTTTTGGACGTCATAAATTACAGAATTCAGCAGGTAGTTGCATACGTCCTGAAATTGAGTCTACTGTGAGCTTTCCGTTTCCAATTGCCAGCAACTGATCTGAAAATGTTTGACCAGAGTCATTGTTTTGCAATCGGACACGCATATTTGTAGTTAATTTTATTGTCTTTACGTGTGTCCATAAATTAGAATTTTTCAGGCAAGCATTCGTTTCGTCTGCAGGGGTTGATCTAGGTATTATAGGTAATGTTTGCCTAAAAGCTCCCGCAAGCAATATTAATGTGCTGCCAAAGGGTTTCGAATTTTCTCGCAGATCTTTCAAAGATTGATCCAGAGCCTCGAGCGATTTTTCTGATTCAATTTTTGCATACATATCAACGATGTATTGGTGAAACAATTGACGGCATTTTAAAATATAATTGACTTCATCCTGCCGAATCATTAGTCATAAGGAATAATAATGCATTGCGCTGCATTTCTTATTCATTTCTTTGTTAGTGGCTGGATTTATCAATTTAATATTAAAGTGATAGCCGTCGGCTCCGTCCCAAAAAATTATAGGATATTGTAGGGCATCGTAGCATCGATGAGTTTCAGCAATTCTCACCAACTGAGCGTTTCGCTTACGAAGAATAATATCTTGAGGTAAAAACTGATCACCGACCATAATGATTGCCACTTCGTCGATAGTTGGAGCATTGCATCTACGCACATGTTGGCCAGGAGGCGTTTTGTCATCGGAAATAACAATTTTATGCGTATCAGTAGGCATCAAATTGATGGCTGTTTTGAACAGACGCACTAAATTATTATTTTCGTGGAAAAGATGTTGCAATTGGGAAACCATTGTCCTTTCAACGCCGGGAGAAATTTCGAAACGTGCATTCAATTCAGAATTTCTATCACTGATGAAGTACAGTTGTAAAAATTTATGATTGTCGCCTGAGAATGGTAGAAGGGACCCTGCTCTATGATAGCTTTCCCCTTTTACTTTGAAAGTAGGCATAAATTGATCTGGATTTTCGATTTGGGCACCAAACGACGTCATTTGGAAACATGCGTTATATTTTCTGATGTTTGATAAAAAACGCTAAGATTCTTACGTAGTTCCAGTAAGCAAAGTCTTCAATGGCTTTAGTGGTGCAGCCAGTAGAGGAAGTTTAACTTTTCCTGAGGCACAACACATTCCCATTGTAAAAGGTAAAGGTAAAGGATACGGCATTAGACTTTACAGTCCCTACCGGCGGTGCTGATCTCCGTTTCTTGGCCCTTCAGCCAGGAAGTGCAATGGGGGGTTGGGGGCCAACCATCCTGTGCTTTCGCACACCCTTCCTGTTTACCTTCCCCAGATTTCTCCTGGTACCCATTTAAAGCTGGGTCGACTCTGGCTAAGCTTACAGAGTCACGCCACTGACTCCCGTCCCAAACTGAACAACTGGATCACCATTGAATTTCAAGGCCTTGCAATAGGGACAAATTTTAGACATAGTCCCGATTTGAACACATCTACTCAAGCTATAATCATCGACTGGGCTGTACATGAATGCCAGGCAAAAATTTTCAGGTTGCTCTTGTTATTCCTAGGCACGCTGTCGTTTGGTGATTTCTCTTTGAGACGCAAGCCTAATTTCACGCTGTTTTTGTGATTTCTCTTTGAGACGCAAGCCTGTTTTCACATTGTTGTGGTTCCTCGGCACGCTTTCTTTTCATACTTTCTCTATTAGCCGCAAGCCTGTTTTCATGCTGTTCTTGTGATTCCTCGGCACGCTTTCTTTTCTTACTTTCTCTATCAGCCGCAAGTCTTTTGGCATAGACTCTCTGAGCAGCTTCCTCAGTTGTTGCCATTGTAGGTTCTTCAGTCATTTTGCAATTAGAAATTTCTCTTTCAACGATCTTCTTACAATTAAAAATTTGTTTTTGAACGATTTTCTTAAATACTTATAATGACGTCATATACTAAGCATCGTCATAACAAACATGAAGACAAATAACTTCATGACGACATACAGCTCAACCTTATAATGACGTCAGTCGACAGACAGACAAACAACTTATTTTTATATATATAGATAGATAAATATATATCTATATTCACAGGTGGGACACAGGGACACAACTACAATGGCGGGAACTAATATGGCGCGTAACGAACTACGCGCGCGGGGGGGCCTGGGGTGGCTATTGGGGTGGCGCGAAGCACCACCCCAACAGCTAGTCTTCTATATTTAAAGACTTTTCCAACTGTCAATGTTTGAATGAACATTGATAAATTGAAAAACATTGAAAAAGATAGAACGTTACTGAAAAGCAAAAAAAAGACTAAAAAAACTAAAAATGCTAAAAAATAGAAAAGGAAAAAACTAAAAAAGAAAAAAAGAAAAAAAAGAAAAAATTAAAAAAAAAGGAAAACTTAAAAAGAAAAAAACTAAAAAAAAGAAAAAAAGATTAAAAAAGGTAAAAAACTAAAAAGGAAATTTGCTAAAAAACTAAAAAACCTACAAAACTAAAATAAGAAAAAACTAAAAAAAAATTGTAACATGCTTGTTTTTTCGTATGTTTGAGGGTTTGCATAAAAACTAAAAAAGAAAAAAAGAAAAAAAAACTAAAAAAAGAAAAACGAAAACGAAAGAGAAAAACTAAAAAAAATAAAAAATAAAAGAAGAAAAAAAAATCTAAAAAAGAAAAAACTAAAAAAAATCTAAAAAAGAAAAAAATATAAAAAAAAAATATAAAAATAAAAAAAAATAAAAAAGGTAAAAAACTAAAAAGAAAAAAAGCTAAAAAACTAAAAAAAGCTACAAAAAAAAGAAAAACTAAAAAAGACAAAAAAAGACATTGACAGAATTAAATTAGAATTAGACTAAATCGAAATAAAAACAACATGCCTTCCCATCCCACCCAAATAACTCGTAGTAGCATAACAATAACTAATAACAGTAGCTAAATACAATAAGAAAGTGAATATGACTACCCGTGAACGGTATTCTGTACTATTTCAGTAGTCTCTGCCTCTTTTATGTTGTTGTTTGTTTGTTGGTTTTCCTTTTTTTTCTATCTCTTTTGCTCCGTCTAGTTCAAAACTTTGTATTTTTGTATGTCTGTGTCATCACCTTATACCGTGCAGTTTGAAAGAGGTTAGGAGGTTTTTGCTGTGTTTTTTTTTAAGTGTTTGTCTTCGGGCTCAGTGTTGATTTCTTTTAAATTTTTTTCGTTTATTACAATGTCTTTTGCTTCTTTTGCATTACGGGTTTTCCAACAAATAATAATAATAAATAATTAGGATGAACACTTCCCATAAATCCTGGGAAATTTCGCTTGATTTTAAAAAATAGGGGGAAACATCCCACAAAAGGAGAGGGTTCTATCTCTTTTTGTGGTCTCTTTGGAACAAAAACAAGAGCTAAGAGCTGATATGGCACTTGTGACGACGTCGGAAGAGCCAAGAGCTCATATGGCATGAGCTCTAGCAAAATTCTAAGAATCAATAGACAGATTTAAAAGAAAAATCAGAAGCTTAATGCCGGTCGGGATTTAAAATAAGAGCTCTGAGACACGAGGTCCTTCGAAATATAAAATTCATTAAGATCCGATCACCCAATTGTAAGTTAAAAATACCTCATTTTTTCAAACTCTCCTCTCCCTTCAGCCACCCAAATAGTGGAATGGGAGAAAACGACTTTATCAAGTCAATTTGTGCAGGTCCTTGAAACGCCTACAAATTTTTATCGTCCTAGCAAATTCAGAAAAATCGAACTCGCGAAAGCACTGAAAATTCCCCCCAAACTCCCCTAAAGAGAGCAGATCCGTTCCAATTGTTTCAATCACGGATCTATGCATTATTTGGAAATATGTATTATTATTGATGATTTGTTTAATAAATGTCATGCGCTCCCGCACAGGACACGGCTGTGCCCTTCATGGGATGTTTATGTTTTTTGGTAATGGACTGTAAATAAATTGAATTGAATTTTCAAAAGCAAATACACTAAATTAGTCCTTTATCCCCGAAAATTGCTTTGAAAAAATTAAAATTCAATATAGAGTAGGAGTTGTAGGGGTAGAGTCCTCCCCCTCATATTTAGAATAACTATTGATACGGTATCAAAAATAAGAAAAATAAATAAAAAGACAATTTTAAACGAAAGAGCAACCTTAAAACATCAGACGAACAGAAATATCTTGTTTATAATGGATCTACCCCCCTTCCACCTCCTTATTCGTAACACTAGAGCTTTAAATGTTTCCCTAATGCTTCAAGAAAAAATTCTCGAACACAAAGCAATGGGGATGGGATCAAATCTCTTTTGGAGTACCTTAAATTTAGAATTAATCTGCTGTTATTAATTATTTTGAATTAATATGCTGTCATTAATTAATCTGGTGTTTTAGAGTACTTTAAATATAGAAGGGCTAATTCCTTTAAACCTTAAAAATTTTAGCTCCAATATTTTGAAAGGTAATAGATGCGTAGAATTAGGGGTTTTTGATCAATTTTTGTTTGTGTGTTTTGTAAACGTTTTTTTGTCAAATTTTTTTTGTGGCAGTGAAAATTTCTATAAATTAGATGTGTTTTTACTTGTTTTTTATTTTTGTTTTTTTGAAAATTCTGAAGGTAGCAGTATTTGAAGCAGAGCATAACTTATGATTTGATATTCGTCTTTAAAAGAATGAAGATAATAAAGCATTCCACTGAAAAGATTCCATCCACAACTGGCTATATTTCCACTCAAAAATGCATTTAAAAAATGCAAAAATGGGAGTGCATTAAAGTACTCACAAATTTTTAGCATCAAAAGCAGAGGATCACCAAAAGAACTAAAAATTTTGACTTAATTAAATAGTAAAAAGTGACAACGAATATAAAAGAAAAATAGCATTTTTTTTTAGATTCGGTGGTTCGTGATTTTGATATTTCCCTAATATGATCTTCGTTCACACCCAAGAGCGATAAATATTTTGGTAGTGAAAGTTTCTCGACACGGTTTATTAGCTATTGAAACAAAGTCTATCTTGTTATATGACAGTGCAAATGAAATAAGTTATTTCTTTTTATTGGATTTTTTTTATGTTTTGAAGGTTCATTTTTATTTGAAATCATTCAGAATTATTTTAAAGATAGTATAAGATTTATTAAAATTATGTATATACCATCATAATAGAAAAACAATATATCCTAGGCAACAAATCGTACATTGTTATGCAGCAAAATGCCGAGTGTACCAAGTTATGAATTACCAAATTTTTTCTTTAATTCCTCTTTCTTTATGCGACAAATAATATTTTCGTTACCAAACCCCTTGATGTCAAATATGACATCATACCAAATAAGACATGAACTTGTGCATGAAGATACAGGTTTTTACCAAAAAGTCCCATTTTATTTTAATAATATGTTTTTTTTTACTTACACAAAGCACATATATATAGGGATTTCCTTTCAAATGAGCCCTTAAACAGTTCCCTATGATTTTCTACTGTCCAACTAATTATTAAGAATAGGCACATCAATGTTGCCATTTCTTTTTCTTGTAATTCAAGGTGGAGGGGGGGGATGTTACTTTCTAATTACATTTGCAATGACATCTATCCGACACTATTTTCGAGGGTTCAGGCTATCTTCCAAAATTTCTAAAAATACATTTTCAGAATAAACCTTAAAATTAATTGAAATCATTGTTACTGTTCCTGTATCAACTTCTAATGGCAATTTTTATCACTCGACAGTTTTTGTCGAAAAGTATTTTAAAATTCTTCGTTACTGTGAGCTGATTATCGTGCTTTACTAGGCTGCAGTGATTTCTGCAACCATGGTTCCACATTGCATTAAGTTAGAAATAAATTGACACTCAGCCTTATGATATTCTTATCCTTGCCTGAATAATATCCATGATTATATATTCTTTTTTGGATTAGTATATAGACGCTTTTCATATTCTCATCATTGGGATTAAGTTCCGAGCTCTGTAGCCGATTGCTGCAGATGAGCTCGAGTTCTGGGTCCCGTATTACCGATATTACCCGTATTACAGTATTACAATATACGTATGCAGATTATCTTTTTACGATAGTTCGGACTGCATAAAGTCCATAAAGATTAACATTTCCCCCTAACTCTGGATCCTGGGAAAAATTTGCTTGATTTTAGAAAAAAGGGGAACACCTCCCAAAAAAGAGAGTGTTCCATCTCTTTTTGTGTTCTCTTTAAAACAAATAAGAGTACTTTAGACTAAAAAGGAGAGTGTGGCGTGAACTCTTAGAGAGATCATGCAACAACCTGGAAGCGTGTTTACTTTTTTTTTCATGGCTGATCTCACCAAATATGTGATTTTAAAATATCTGGAGAGGGCTCATTCAACCTAAAATTAACGTTCCCTGGGGGTCATCACATTGAGTCTGTTTTTAAAAATATCAGAAAAGGGCTCATTCGAACGAAAACTGAAGTCATAGCTTCGATTTCGAAAGCTTCCTTCATTATGAGGAGTAAGTTTGAAGTAGGCCTGCGACATAAGTAGGCTGATGGAATACGTGATTAACGATTTAAGAATAACTTCTCTATGATAATCTCCGGTTACTGTTAATGTTAGGGACATCAAATCTAAAGCCAGAAATGTCTACTATTATGTCATCCAGGAAACAATTTCACCATTCCCACAAAAATAGGTGTCCATCTGCAGTGTATCAATGCAATATTAAATAATGATAATATAAACATGCTAATGTAAAATATAATTAGAAACAAAATTAATGTTTCCTCATTCTTTCTAAAATCTTTCTCATTTAGACATCTATTGTGCAGTGTAGTCAATCCCCCAAACTGAAGGGTGGTCCCCTCCGCAATCCCTAGCTCTTTACGCTAAAGTTTGACTCTTTACCACAATTCTTCTTTTTAAAACAATTAAAAGCTTTAGCGTAAAGAGCAAGGTGTTGAGGAGGGGACAACCCATTTCATATACGGAGTAATTTCTGTTCGTTTTAAGTTTTAATGTCGCTCCTTACTATCAGTTAAAAAAAACTAGTTTTTTTTATTTAACAAGTTTGACTAATAGTCAAGTGCACTCAAGTAATATTTTTTAATTATATTGTTGATTGTTTTCTTATTTCTAGATTTAATTAATTTGACTTCTGAGTCGTTCCATGCTAAATTTATTGGCTGACAGAAATCAGTTAATGTTAACTTTGATGCACAATTTTTCCATTTTTAAAGCATGTTTTCATTTATTTTTTAGGTAGTGAGGTCTTTCACTTCAGGTAAAAGAGAAGGTGGTAATTTCGTTGCGTGCGTTGTGTCACCCCGTGGCGAGTGGATCTATTGCGTTGGTGAAGATCATGTGCTGTATTGTTTTTCATCTCTTACTGGAAAGTTGGAAAAAACTTTGGAGGTATTTAATTCCCTCTTACTGTGTTTGTAAATGTATTGAGTTCAGCTTGGGTCTTAATTTGGCTTAACATATTAACAAAATCTTAATTCCATTTTTTTATTGTTTTCCAACTCTTATTGAAAAGTAAGAAAAAAACTTTGGAGTTATTTAATTCCTTCCTACTGTATTTATAAATGCATTGATTTCAGCTAGTGTTGGGCGATAATGGATATCGATATTGCGGACCACATATCGATATTAAATATCGAAACGTAAAAATCGAAAACGATATTTGGGTATTTTCAGCTTTTTCTGGTGTCTACCGGTGAACGTCCAGTAGAAGAGATCCAGCGTAGAAAATTGTTTCACAGATGGCCGAGAAGAAGAAGAATTTCTTCAATATATTGACTCATACATGCTGATACACAGCATACTTAGCTGTAGCCATTGGCGTAGCCATTTCTCAAACAGAAACTACGTTTAGTGAGGATACACTCTCAAATGTTGCTGAGGACCTCCGAAAGGCTTGGCTAGATAAAATGCCTTCTAGGCTTGCAGGCCTTTTCACATCGCACTCGTCAATATTACCACATACTTGGATCCACGTTTCAAGAAATTGCATATTCCTCATTTTGTTTCGGTCTTGTTGGAATGTGTGTTAACAGATGTAAATCTTGTTACGGTTCCTTTGATTCAGCCACTACAGAATCAAGCCAGTTTGTGGGGGGTGAAATTTCACTAGAGAATGCAAGGCCTTCACCATCTTCTGACCTCTGGCACCATCTTGTAGCTCAATGCAAGGCCTTCAACAATGCTACTTCACCATCAATAGCATTGGTCATACTTCTCAAGATTTTCAGTAGGGAGTTTTAGTTACAAGAGAAACTGATCTAATCAAGTCGTCAAAGTCTCGTAATATGGGTCTCAGAAATACCTATGTGAAGTAGTCTTGATGTCCCTGCCTGCCACCAATATAAACTTGTATAAACTTGATGTCCCTGCCTGCCGCCAGTGAGCCTTTTGAGAGTGGATTCAAAGTCTGATCAGTTAATCAAACAGGTCGTGGTACTAAATTGTAAGTAAGGAGCGACTCGATCCAATAGAATTTTCCACAAGATATACTTTCTATTGGAAAAATTGGAGGGGTGAGTTTACAGGAAGAATTTTCCACAGAGGGAGGATTTCCAACATGGTTTGAAAAATGATTAGAAATTAAAAGAAAAGCATTTTTTAAAATAAAAGCAGGCTAAAAAGAATTTATTAGGTGGAATTATCCGTAAGAAATTTTTTTAGGGTGATTTTCAGCGGGGATGGAATTTTCTGGGGGAAGGGAGACATTACGCGGGAAAAACTTTTCAAGTAGGAATTTTTTGGGGGTGGAGGTGGCGGGGGAAGAGGGATGTTACACGGGAGGAACTTTTCAAGGTGGAATTTTCATGGGGATGGGACTTTCTATGGAGGGAAGAGGCAGATTTGCCAGCATTATTTGAAAGATGATAAAAAAAAAACGATTTTTCAGTTTAAATTAAAGAGCAACATTGAAACTTAAAACGAAAAGAAAATATTACATATATGTGGGGGGATGTCCTGTAGTCAAAACCTCTCTCTTTGCGCTAAATCTTGACTGTTTGTCCCAATTCTTCAAGAATTGTATTTGTTTTTGGGAAGAACAGACATTTATCGGGGAGATTTTGCAAAGGCAGTATTTTCTATAGGAGGGTAGTCTCCGGATGGCAATTTTAAAATGGAAACTATAGGCTAGGGAATTTATCATAAAATTATTTGACTAACTAACTCTTTGCCAATTCATTTTTGCCTGCGGAGATATTCCGGAGAAATCCGGAATATAAAGAGGTCCAAATTATCTGAGGGATTTTTTTATGGGGGGATTTTCCATGGGAAGTTCTCCAGGGGAGAATCTTCCCATTTGACATTGGGAGGGGAAAGTTTCTAGGAGAAAAAATCGACAGATAGTGGTCTTTCTTTCAAATAGAAGTAGGCTAAAAGAATTCTCCAGGTGGTATTTTTGGGGGGAATTTTCAGCAGGCATGGAATTTTCTTGGGGAAGGAGGATCTTCCCCAAGGAAACTTTAAAAAGAGTAATTTTCGTAGGGATGTTATTTTCTGTAAAGGAAGAGGCGGATTTTCCGGCATTATTTGAAAAACGATCAAAAATTGGAAAAGACAGCAATTTTTTCAATTAAGAATGACAAGCAATATCAAAACTTAGAACGGATAGAAATTTCCCCCTATATGAAGGGGGACGTCCGTTCCTCAATACCTGACTCTTTACGCTAATTTTTTACTTTTGCCCCAATTTTTTAGAACGACTCATGAAAGACAAGGGCCGTTTATTTAGACCAAAAACTTTTTTTTAAATACAAAAGACTTTGGCATGAATAGCGAAGTATTGAGGAGGGGTTACCCCTTCATATACAGAATAATTTTGTTTTCTCAAGTTTTAATTTTTCTCCCTTCTTTCCCTTGAAAAAAAACATATTTTTTTATTTAGTCACTGGAAGGCAGAACCAATTTTCAGGGGAAAATATTGACAAGTTACTGATTTTCGATAACCAATATTAGCCAGTAGTTTTATTTTTTTTATCCCGAGCCGGAATAGTTCCAAATCTGGGTTTTTATGACATTGATTCATGAAGCCTAATCGCAGTTTTTTTGTATTTTAATATACTTAAAAAAAAAATTGTGCAAAATACTGTTTAATTACAAGTTTGGCAATTGAACTTTTGCAAAACCAAGAGTAAATCTGAGCAAAAAAACTGATCGGAAATATCGAAATCGATATATCGAATATCGGAAGTAAGAATATTGATGTATAAGCAAATTATTGCCCAACACTAAATTCAGATAGTGTTTGAATTAGGTTTGATATATTAACAATGTTTTTCTTTTTTTGTGTGTGTAAAGATGGCTCACTGAAAAAAAAACTAGACTTGAAAAAAAAAATCTACATTCCCATATAATTTTTGCACCTGAACATTATTGCTTTGAAAATTGCATATTTTTATAGATGGGGTCTGTAATTTTTTTTTTTTTTTGAATTTCAGAATTGATAGTATAGCCTTTATGCTGGTATGCGGAGGAAAACTTTGGTTAATTCTATCTTACTTTTTTTTGTAAATGTATTAATTTCAGGAAGTGTCTCTGTTAGGGTTAGTGTTTGAATAACATTTAATTTTCCCTTTTTTGTATGAAAATGGCTCATCTAAGAAAAAAAAATAAGGCTTACGCTCGACTTGGAGAAACAGTTTCCACTTTTCTAAGCAGGTTTTGGTACCTGAATATCTGTTTTTAAATTTGCGTATTTTATTAGATGAAATTTTTAGATTTTAAATACTTCTATACGCATTTTGAATGTGTCAAGACCACCAAGAAAAGGTAATGACACTTGTTGTTCCCTCAGCTATAGGTCATATTCGGTAGAATAAGGATAGTGACACAGTTGTGTAGCTAGATAATGATCGTGCAATTATCAAAGTGGACCGACTATTATTATTATTTTTAATATTACCATAGACAAAAACAAACAAATAAAAGAGGGTGTTTTCAAAATCTGTAGATAAACAAAAAGCGGTGTATTGAAAATGATGACATACTTGTATGTAATTTATGGACGTATTTTATGGGGTTTACTGACGTGCCATATTTTGCTTACGCAGATGATATTTTCCTTATCAGTAGATGTAAATATTCTCAGTCCCGCACAGTTAAAAGGGCTGAAAAAGGTTTCCTTGGTATTGGACTTGATCTGAATCTTGAAAATGCGAGCATATTTTTTTTAACGGTATCTTGCCAAATACTCCTCTTCAGATTAAAAATACATCCATTCCCTCTGTTGAAAATTTTTGGTGGCTTGGTTTAACAATTTGTAAAAATATTTTATCCTGGGCCAGACTACAATATCTGAAGCTTGTAAAGAAAAATTAGATTTGAATACTCTAAGATTGTGTCAAACCGGTCTAAATATAATCGAAAGGCTCTGGTTTCTTTGTATTCAATTTTTTTAGATCATTTTGTACTTTGTCTTTCTGGACCCTTCATTCTACTGAAAAAGAATAATTTATGTAAGCCAAGTAGATGTTAATATAAATACTATAAATACCTGCTTTATCTACCTCTATCGTATCGACATTGGAGAATAATCTGAAAATACAAAGCTCCCGATATAACTGTGAAAGTGCAGGAGCTTCATGATAAGGTATCGGCACAAGCATATGGACGGCTTACCCCATATCACAGGCTCGTTCGTTTGTTCTGCTGACTTTTTTCCTTGTTGATAATGTTGTACTTATTGTGTTGTACCTTTGTACGTTTGTTCTCATCCGTTTGTTCTGTTGATTTCGTTTTCTGATGTTTATTTTGTTTTTTTTCTCTTTTTACTCCACTATCCTCACATTGTTTTGTGAAATGGGTTATAAATGAATTATTATTATTATTATTAATAATATGTATGGATATAATTACCGCTAGGACCTCCAATATTCAGCAACATTTTTTCTGAAAACAATAAAATGTGAGTGAAATGAGGAGTCAAAATAAATGTTAATTCATTGCTAAATGTGAATAAAATCTTGGGATCGAAATAATAAATTCTTAACGAGTTTTCCAAACAGGTGCAATCACCCTACTTCTGCTATGTTTGTTTAAGAAAATAGACCCCCATCTTATCGACCCAGTGAGCCTAGGCTGTCGAGAGAGGGCTCATTCTAACGGAAATGAAAAGTTCTAGTGCTTTTTTAATTGACCAAAAAATAGAGGGCAAATAGGCCCCCTGAATGTAAATACGAAAGTAAACAATGTTTCATTCAAATAATGAATATATAAACGTCGTTGCTCTTAGCGCTGGTAGAAACCAACAGGAAGCTGCTGGGTTTAGGAAAGGTGTCAGTGGTCTGACCTCTAACCCCAACCAGAATAGACCCAGCTCCAAATGGATATCAGGAGAAATATGAAGAATAGAAATACGAAAGTAAACAATCTTTCATTCAAATAATGAATATACAAACGTCGTTGCTCTTATTGCTGGTAGAAAACAGTAGGAAAGTATTTAATTGGAAAAATGAATTATGAAAAAAAAAAATAATTTCTGTAAAATTTGGTTTGGGCATAATCTAGTTTTAAACCTGAAACAGATGTGGCAGAAATTATAGTGATTGATACACTATTTCATTTCACAGATTCGATGTAACTTATTGTAGTATTTCAGCTAAAATAAGTCATGGAGTCAAAAATACAATTTCACAGTCTAACTAAGCAAGAAAAAGTGGATTTGTTAATTTGAATGAAAGTACTGAGCTTCTTTGACCTTAATTTGGTGCTTATTGAAGTTGGGCTAGACGAGGGATTTGTAATTAATTGAAACTTCAACTATAAGATAATAACAATAGTTAAAAGAATAAAGGAATTGAGTCAGGATTATTACAAATCATTCTTCTAATTCACTTTTGCTGTTGTTTTAAGCAAATGAAAAAGGAGTTTTTTGTTCTATACAGCATTTCCGAGTCTATAAGTGAACCTCGGTTTTATTGGTTTATTTTTGTGACATATAACCATCAGCCGTTTTTTTTTTTTAATCTTGCGGGAGCTAAGTAGATCAACAGTCTATGCCAAAAAACTTGCTGCTGATAGTTCCTTGGCACGCTTTCTTTTCTGACTTTCTCTATCAGCAGCAAGTTTTTTGGCATAGACTCTTTGAGCATCTTCATCAGTCATTGTAAACTTAAACATTAATAGATTTCTACGTGAACATATGTCTTATATAACTTGAATGACGTCACCGTCAAAGCAAAAATGATGGCAACTAATTTCATGACTTAATTTCAGAACTTAATTTCTGTGTTGACTGACGTCATGAAATTAGTTGTCGTCATTTTTGTTATGACGATGCTTAGTATATTGTAAAACACATTAATTTGGTTAATAATATACCATTTAAAACACCAAAATGAACATGCTGGAGTAGTCACTCGGTGAGAGAGGGTGTCAGAACGGAGAATGAAGGTCCCAGGTTCAAATCCTGGTTAGGCTAAAAAAGGTAAAAATCTAAAAACTAAAAAAAAAAAACTGAAAAAACTAAAAAAGGCAAAAACTACAAAAAAACTAAAAACTAATAAAAAAATTAAGAATAAAAATAAAAAAAAATAAAAAAGATAAAAACTAAAAAAAAAAGTAAAAAGAAAAAACGAAAAAAAACTAAAAAAGCTAAAAAAAAAGGTAAAAACCAATAAAAAACTGAAAAGAAAAAAAGGAATAAAACTAAAAAAATTTTCATCTGACAAACTAAAAAAAACTAAAAAAGGTAAAAACTAAAAGAACTAAAAAGAAAAAAAAACTAAAAAAAGGAAAAAAACTGAAAAATAAAGGAGAAAAAGAAAACTAAAAAAATATAAATAAAAATAAAAAAACTAAAAAGATAAAAACTTCAAAAAAAACTAAAAAGAAAAAAGAAAAAAACTAAAAAACCTAAAAAAAGGTCAAAACCAATAAAAAAAAACTAAAAGGAAAAAAACGGAAAAAATTAAAAATTTATTTCATCATATACCAATTCAAAAACGAATGTATACCGGGATGACGACCGGGACACAGGGAATATAAATGACACAACTACAACGGGGACGCCGGGGGGCACAGGGGGATATAAATGACGACCGGGACACCGGAACACAAGGAATATAAATGACGCCCGGGACACTCAAAGAGAAATCAGAGACTGGGACACCGGGACACAAATGACGACCGGGGCACAGGGAATATAAATGACGACCGGGACACAGGGACATAACTACAAAGGGGACGCCGGGGTGCACAGGGGGATATATAAATGACGACGGCGACTCAGGGAATGGTCGATTAGCAATCACCATCAACAAAGCTCAAGGGCAATCATTAGAATCATGAGGTATAGATCTGAATACGGATTGTTTTCCCATTGACCATTATAGGTTGCATGTTCAAGAGTCGGTAAACCTGACAATCTATTTATATGCACAGACAATGGGACAGCAAAGAATGTTGTATATTCGCAAGTTTTACGTAGTTAAAAACATATATATATATATATATATATATATATATATATATATATATATATATATATATATATATATATATATATATATATATATATATATATATATATATATATATATATATATATATATATATATATATATATATATATATATATATATATATATATATATATATATATATATACATCTATCTATATTCACAGGTTGGACATAGGGACACAACTACAATGGCGCGTAACTAATATGGCGCGTAACGACTTACGCGCGCGGGGGGGCTTGGGGGGCGCGAAGCGCCCCCACCAACTAGGTGTTGGGGTGGCGCGAAGCGCCACCCCAACAGCTAGTATATATATATATATATATATATATATATATATATATATATATATATATAATATATATATATATATATTATATATATATATATATATATATATATAAATAAGTTGCCTGTCCGTTACGCAAGATTATATCTTATCTATATATAAAAATGAAACTAAACTGAAAGCAAACTGAAACTAAAAATGTAGAAACTGGGAATTGCATAAATATTTCTATATATTTTGACAATAAATTAAATTAATTCGAAAACCTTATAACAGATATTTATAATTTTGAGGTCTATTATAAATTGTTGAGTGTTAGCATGCTTGGCATGTAAAATTTTTTCCAACAATCAATGTTAGAATGAACACTGACAAATGAAAAACATTGAAAAAGATAGAATGTTACCAAATCCTACAACAGAAGAAACAGCCGAGAAAGCTGCTCAGAGAGTTAATGCCAAAAAAAATGCGACGAAAGAACACAAAACCGCGCAATTAGAAGAAGATCAACCTGGATAGCGAGAGTCAAAACGTATCAAAACTGAAAATGATTGCAATGATGATTGGGTTTGGGATTTTGACTTGGATAAGGTTATCAATGCCTACCAGATTTTACTTAAAAAAAAACAAAGGTTCGGCGATATGTATTTACGTCTGGAAAATAAAGAGGAAAAAGAAAACTGACACTAAAAATGTAAAAACTGGGAATTGCATAAATATTTCAAAATATTTTGACAATAGATTAAAGTAATTCGAAAACATTAAAATAGATACTTAAAATTTGAGGTTTATTATAAATTGTTGAACTGTCAATGTTAGAATGAACATTGACTGTCTTACTTTCTTTTTACTAACTCAATTTTGCATGTGGAGATGATATGGGAATTATCCGGGGTTTTTAGCGTGTTTCAATTTCTAGAAAAAGATGTCCATGGTGGGGGGAGGGGGGTTCCGAAGTGATCGAGAAAACGGTTATAAATTAACGTGTATTTCAAAAGAAAGTAAGTAAAGGTGAGTTATTCTCGCTGAATCGTCCACAAAAATTTTACGAAATTTTCGGCAAGGATAGAGCTGTCTTGAGGGATTTTTGCAGAGGGGTGGGGGTATATCTTACAATAGAATAAATTTCCACGGAAGAATATCTCGTAACAAGGAGGGAAATTTTTCATGAAGGGTGAGCAAGATTTATCGGCCTTATTTGAAAAACGATCATTAAGTAGATACAAAACATCAATTTTTTTTTATGGCCCTTGGTATTAACCAAATGACATATAGCAATCGCAAATTCTGTCGGTCTGTCTGTCTATCGGTCCCGGTTTTGCTACTTTAGGCACTTCCAGGTAAGCTAGGACGACGAAATTTGGCAGGCGTATCAGGGACCGGACCAGATTAAATTAGAAATAGTTGTTTTCCCGATTTGACCATCTGGGGGGGAGTGGGGAGCCAATTAATTCGGAAAAAACAGAAAAATTGAAGTATTTTTAACTTACGAACGGTTGATCAGATCTTGATGAAATTTGATGTTTGGAAGGATATCGTGTCTCAAAGCAGTTATTTTGAATCCCGACCGGATCTGGTGCCATTGAGGGGTGGGAGGGGGAAAACATAAAATCTTGGAAAATGCTTAGATTGGAGGGATCAGGATGAAACTTCGTGGAAAAAATAAGCGGAAGTCTTAGATACGTGATTGACATAATTGGAACGGATCCGCTCTATTGGGGGGGGGGTAATTCTGAGAAATTAGAAAAAATGACGTATTTTTAACCTACGAAGGATTGATCGGATCTTCATGAAACTTTATATTTAGAAGGACCTCGTAATTCAGATTTCTTATTTTGAATCTCAACTGGATCCAGCGTCATTGAAGGGGGCAGTTGGGGGGGGGGCAGAAATCTTAGAAAATACTAAAAGCGGAGAGATCAGGATGAAACTGGATGGGAAGAATAAAACCCGTCTAAGATACGTGACTGACATAACCGGAACGGATCTGCTCTTCCTGGTGGAGTTGCGGGGGGGGGGGGGGGGTAATCGCAATTTTTGCTTATGGTCAAACATCCTCTGGTAAGTATCCTCTCACTATGAAATTTTACTAGTGTCGAGATTTAGCAACTGCTAATTTTAGCCAATCAGAAAATTCTATGATTGGCTCATGTCAACGTTAGCCTTTATACCACTATTATCAAAATAATATTTGTGAATAGGTCTTAACTATAGTATTAGAATGATCCACTTGAAACTGCACCTGTATTTTGTATGTTCAAATCTACAGAAGCTAATTTCCCTTCTTAAGTAGTATCTTTAAAAGCTTCATTTGTTTCTAAGCAAAATTTTTACCATTTAATCATTTCAGAAGTTTGATTTAGTATATTTTGTATTGGATGATTTGATTCCTTTTTTATTCTATTCCTCTTAGTTCTTTACTTTGTCTTCCGTACTAAAAAACTTCACGCTGGTACGTAAATATTCGTCTAAGTTTTGATTGCGCTCTATTTTGGGTAATTTAATTCTTTATTTATTCTATTCTTTTCAAGTTTTATATGATCGTATTACGTTTGTACTAAATTTAATATGTTTATAGTTATTTTTTGTTAAGGTTCTATGCTTATGTGATGGTTGCTCATGATCTTTTTCCCATAGTAAATATTCCAACACGTGTTACGAGTCATTCAGCCACTCTTATTGATAATATTTTTGTTGGTTCTAAGTATCTGGACCGTAGTTATGCCGATGTGGTTCTATACCCTTGTTCGGACCATTTCCCAGTTGTTGGAGCTGTACCTTGTGGTCGAATAAAAAGAAATAAAATAAAAAAAAGTAATGACTAGGTCATTGAAAAAGGTGAATTTACAAAGGTTTGGTGAAGAGTTGAGTACCATTGATTTAGTGAGATTATGGTTATGAAAGATAACGCTTCTGGTGCATTTGATCGTATGATGGGGGTCGTACAGCCAATTTATGATAAGACTTGCCCAGTGAAATTCTTGAAACCCCGTAAGTGTGAACCCAGGAAGCCCTGGATAACTGTTGAAATTCTTAAAGTGTCAGATTTGAGAAATCAAGCGTATGTTAAATATTTAAATAGTGGATGTACCATTAAACTGGAAAAATTCAAAATTATACGCAACAAAGTAAACTCTATGAGAAGAAAGGCTAAAAAAGAATACTTGGCCAACCAATTGAGTTTAAATAAGGATAATACTAAAAGAATTTGGAAAGTTATTAATGACCTATTGGGAGGGGAGAAAGAAGCTCCACCTAATTCGCTACTGATTCAAGGTGAATTTGTTAATGATGAAATAAGTATCACGACTAAATTTGCTGAGTTTTTTTCAAGTGTTGGGCAAAACGTACAGGCGCAAGGGTTGGTGAACTTTAATAATGATTTAATGAAAGATGAATTTGTGGATGATAGAGGAATCGGAAATGAGATTGAATTTCAGCCTTGTACTGGAGACGAAATTCTGAAGGTTGTGAAAACAATCAAATCGAATTCAGCAGGGATTGATGGCATTAATCTGAAAACTTTTAAGTCAGTGATGTGTTATTTAATGCCATGTCTAGTCCATATCATCAATCTTTCCCTCCAAACCGGTATATTCCCTGATGCGCTTAAAAGGGCAAAAGTAATCCCCTTCACAAAGGTGGCTCTAAGCTAGAAATTGAAAATTATAGACCCATATCAATCCTACCCTTGTTTTCGAAAATATTTGAAAAAAATTGTGCATAAAAGGCTTTATGATCACCTTATGAAAACGGGGATGTTACGTGAAAACCAGTTTGGCCTTAGGAAAGGTCACTCGACGTCGGATGCCGTGGATTCCCTTTGTGATACTGTAATAAATGCTTTGAACGTGGTGAAATCCCTTTGACCGTTTTCATCGATTTTAGAAAAGCATTCGATACAGTGGATTTTAATATACTACTCAAACGTCTACAATCACTCGGAGTTCGTGGTAATTATTTAAAGTGGTTTAATAGTTTTTTAAGTGGTAGATCTATTCAAGATGTATTAAATGATGTGTTTTCTTCTCCTTTTCAAGTGAGGTGTGGTGTACCTCAGGGGTCTGTTTTGGGACCACTTCTGTACCTTGTGTATGTTGATTCAATGCGTTTCTACTCACCTGAGTGTTGTATTACGACTTTTGCGGATGATAGAGCTTTAACTATGTCTAGTCAATCTGTCGATGATTTGTTCTTGAAAGTTAATAGGGTATTAAAGGCATTTTTTGTATTTACAAGTTTGAGCTTTTGTCAGTAAACGTTTAATAAAACTAATTTTATGATTTATATGAGAGTTGGTAAGCCTCCATGTGTTGATAAAAAGATATTTTTTAACGGCAGGCCTCTGTCACAACTGCATGAAGTGCGTTATTTGGGGTTCCAGCTTGATTGTAATCTATCTTGGAAGAACCATAGTGATCTTGTTGCAGCTAAAGTTGCTAGAGGTTTGGGAATTTTGCGTCGATTAAAGCATGTTTTACCATTACCAGTTCTTTTATTATTATACCACACCATTGTTGCGCCTCATATTTCTTATGATTGTGTCCTTTGGTCTAGTGATTTATATGCAAATTTTAAAGAGTGCAGATCCTACAAAATAAAACAGTACGTCTTCTGGTAATTATGTAGAAAATGTGAATGATACCGCGTCATGTTTTAAGAAATTACGAGTGCTTAACATTGGTCAGATTCGAGATTATCAAGCTGCTGTTTTTGCATATCGATGTTGCAAAGATGTATGTCCTCCAGTTTTTACCAGTTTTTTTTTAGTAAATCGTTCACTCCATGGGTATGAGACTAGAGGGGCAGATAATTTTATTGTTGAGTACCGAGACACCACACGTGTAGCTTTCGGAATTAGGTATTTAGCTCCGGCTATTTGGAATGATATCCCAGCTGGCATTAGGGAGGCGGAACATATTGGTTTGTTTAAAGTAAATTTAAACAAACATTTATTGGAAGTGGGGAGATAATTCTTTTTTTTCTTTTTCTTCTTTTTTTTAATTATTGTTAGCCTTTATTTATTTATATTCTGGTATTAAGGAGTAATTGAGTGAGAGTGTTTTGTCCTTCTTTAATCTCTGTTTTTTTTTTTTTTTTTTTTTTTTTCTTATTAAATTAGGTTGAGAATCAGAGGATTGCAGCCGTCCAACATCAGGCTCTTTGAGCCTTCCCCCCGGCGGTTGTGTGTATTTATAGTTTTTGTAATTATTAGTTAATAAAGAGAGTTCTAAAGAGAGTTCTTCTTATGCGAAAACATTCTTCGAAGTTTCGATTTCATAACTTAATTTTCCAATACTCATATTTGCCATACCATGCAGGTTTCAAAGCATGGTAACCCTAGTTTATCAGCTATTTCAGCAGTAGCCGCTTATTGTGCAGCTGCATTTTTATGCCATCTACCCATCACGGAAAAAATGTACCCATCACGTATTACGTTCTAACCAAGAGTTTGGCAGCCAAATAAATTTTGTTGGGTAATTGTAATGGTCCTGAAAACGAGAAAGTATAAAAAAAAAATCATTTTGGTAGCTAGATTTAAAACAAGCAAGCTAAACGCTCTATAATACTTAATAAGTTGAATTTGAATGCTGTAGAAACTACCTGGATATAATATAGCATATGAAAGATTGGTATGTTCACTTCAGAGGGGCGCACAAAATGTCTAAAATGGCCATTAAAATTTGGACTATACAAACAAATAATCTTGAGTGTCACCAATAAAATGTAAATATAGAAATATATAAGCATAAAAATTGTAATCGAGATAACAAATAACATAAACTGAAAAAGGCCTGAATATTGCGGCTTCGCCTCTGCAAACCTTTATCAAAAAAGGAATAGAAAGATGTAAGTGGAATTAACAACTAAAATATACGATTATTTAAGCCGGTAAACTCTAAATATGCAAATTAGAAAAAATTAGTATTTATTGTTCTAAATTAGGAAAAAAAGACAAAACTTGCACTCAGAAAATAGTCATATTCAAAAAAATGTACAAAAGATCCCTGGAATTCTTTATATAATTGAAATCCAATGTTTAAAAAGGTTCACCCATTCTTAAGGGAACATACGGCGCAGTAGTAACAGAAGTATGTTAATGTACATCTTTTTGGCGTTGTTGATATGTCCTAAGTTTAATAAGCCATTTGTGAAAAAAGAAATAGGAATTGAAAGGTAAGAGGATAATTTTTTTCTGACTCAAACCATGCTAAAGTTAAAGCATCAAAGATATTTTTTTTTTCTATGTATTACCCATCTACGGTCTATGAGTTTCTAAGTTTCTACCATGAGTTTCTAAGATTTTCTTGAGGCTGTTTTAAGTTAATTAGTTTTTCAGGGCATAAGCAAAACTGAATTAGCTTTGACGTCTCCTTTTGTCATAGTAATTAACGTTAACAATCTGCGGATTATCCCCTCCCCAATTGACGACACTATTTCAGTTGAAAAGAATGTGATATACCACAGCTTTAAAATACACTTAGTTAAATTATCAGTAATATTTAAACCACAGTTTATAGGACAATAAAAACCGCAGTAAAGAGATGCAATAAAGTTTTATAATATAATAAATACAATTAATAAAATGATAGGCCAAACTGACCAGGGCATAAGCAAAACTGAATTAACTCTGACGTCGCCTTTCATCCCTAGTAATTAAACGTTAACAATCTGTG
>NW_027064032.1:0-28726 GCF_032884065.1 Artemia franciscana
CAATCATAAAATAGTCTAATATCTTCATTTTTGCAACATACGTAGCTATTACCCCCGAAAACTAAAACTTTTGAAATAGGAAAAGAGCCTTTAATCACATTCTTTACCATTTGCAATCATAAAATAGTCTAATATCTTCTTTTTTTCAACATACGTAGCTATTACCCTCGAAAACTAAAACTTTTAAAATAGGAAAAGAGCCTTTAATCACATTCTTTACCATTTGCAATCATAAAATAGTCTAATATCTTCATTTTTTCAACATACGTAGCTATTACCCCCGAAAACTAAAACTATTGAAATAGGAAAAGAGCCTTTAATCACATTCTTTACCATTTGCAATCATAAAATAGTCTAATATCTTCATTTTTTCAACATACGTAGCTATTACCCTCGAAAACTAAAACTTTTGACATAGGAAAAGAGCCTTTAATCACATTCTTTACCATGGGCAATCATAAGATAGTCTAATATCTTCCTTTTTTCCTCAGACATAGCTATTACCCTCGAAAACTAAAGCTTTTGAAATAGGAAAAAAGCCTTTAATCACATTCTTTACCATTTGCTATCATAAAATAGTCTAATATCTTCATTTTTTCAACATACGTAGCTATTACCCTCGAAAACTAAAACTTTTGAAATAGGAAAGAGCCTTTAATCACATTCTTTACCATTTGCAATCATAAAATAGTCTAATATTTTCATTTATTCAACATACGTAGCTATTATCCTCGAAAACTAAAACTTTTAAAATAGGAAAAGAGCCTTTAATCACATTCTTCACCATTTGCAATCATAAAATTGTCTAATATCTTCATTTTTTCAACATACGTAGCCATTACCCTCGAAAACTAAAACTTTTGAAATAGGAAAAGAGCCTTTAATCACATTCTTTACCATTTGCAATCATAAAATAGTCTAATATCTTCATTTTTTCAACATACGTAGCTATTACCCTCGAAAACTAAAACTTTTAAAATAGGAAAATAGCCTTTAATCACATTCTTTACCATTTGCAATCATAAAATAGTCTAATTTCTTCATTTTTTCAACATACGTAGCTATTACCCTCGAAAACTAAAACTTTCAAAATAGGAAAATAGCCTTTAATCACATTCTTTACCATTTGCAATCATAAAATAGTCTATTATCTTCATTTTTTCAACATACGTAGCTATTACCCTCGAAAACTAAAACTTTTAAAATAGGAAAATAGCCTTTAATCACATTCTTTACCATTTGCAATCATAAAATAGTCTAATTTCTTCATTTTTACAACATACGTAGCTATTACCTTCGAAAACTAAAACTATTGAAATAGGAAAAGAGCCTTTAATCACATTCTTTACCATTTGCAATCATAAAATAGTCTAATATCTTCATTTTTTCAACATACGTAGCTATTACCCTCGAAACTAAAACTTTTGACATAGGAAAAGAGCCTTTAATCACATTCTTTACCATGTGCAATCATAAAATAGTCTAAAATCTTCATTTTTTCAACATACGTAGCTATTACCCTCGAAAACTAAAACTTTTAAAATAGGAAAAGAGCCTTTAATCACATTCTTTACCATTTGCAATCATAAAATTGTCTAAAATCTTCATTTTTACAACATACGTAGCTATTACCCTCGAAAACTAAAACTTTTGAAATAGGAAAAGAGCCTTTAATCACATTCTTTACCATTTGCAATCATAAAATAGTCTAATATCTTCATTTTTTCAACATACGTAGCTATTACCCTCGAAAACTAAAACTTTTGACATAGGAAAAGAGCCTTTAATCACATTCTTTACCATGTGCAATCATAAAATAGTCTAAAATCTTCATTTTTTCAACATACGTAGCTATTACCCTCGAAAACTAAAACTTTTAAAATAGGAAAAGAGCCTTTAATCACATTCTTTACCATTTGCAATCATAAAATTGTCTAAAATCTTCATTTTTACAACATACGTAGCTATTACCCTCGAAAACTAAAACTTTTGAAATAGGAAAAGAGCCTTTAATCACATTCTTTACCATTTGCAATCATAAAATAGTCTAATATCTTCATTTTTTCTACATACGTAGCTATTACCCTCGAAAGCTCAAACTTTTGACATAGGAAAAGAGCCTTTAATCACATTCTTTACCATTTGCAATCATAAAATAGTCTAATATCTTCATTTTTTCAACATACGTAGCTATTACCCCCGAAAACTAAAACTATTGAAATAGGAAAAGAGCCTTTAATCACATTCTTTACCATTTGCAATCATAAAATAGTCTAATATCTTCATTTTTGCAACATACGTAGCTATTACCCTCGAAAACTAAAACTTTTGAAATAGGAAAAGAGCCTTTAATCACATTCTTTACCATTTGTAATCATAAAATAGTCTAATATCTTCTTTTTTTCAACATACGTAGCTATTACCCTCGAAAACTAAAACTTTTAAAATAGGAAAAGAGCATTTAATCACATTCTTTACCATTTGCTATCATAAAATAGTCTAATATCTTCATTTTTTCAACATACGTAGCTATTACCCTCGAAAACTAAAACTGTTGAAATAGGAAAAGAGCCTTTAATCACATTCTTTACCATTTGCAATCATAAAATAGTCTAATATTTTCATTTATTCAACATACGTAGCTATTATCCTCGAAAACTAAAACTTTTAAAATAGGAAAAGAGCCTTTAATCACATTCTTCACCATTTGCAATCATAAAATTGTCTAATATCTTCATTTTTTCAACATACGTAGCCATTACCCTCGAAAACTAAAACTTTTGAAATAAGAAAAAAGCCTTTAATCACATTCTTTACCATTTGCAATCATAAAATAGTCTAATATCTTCATTTTTTCAACATACGTAGCTATTACCCTCGAAAACTAAAACTTTTAAAATAGGAAAATAGCCTTTAATCAAATTCTTTACCATTTGCAATCATAAAATAGTCTAATTTCTTCATTTTTTCAACATACGTAGCTATTACCCTCGAAAACTAAAACTTTTAAAATAGGAAAATAGCCTTTAATCACATTCTTTACCATTTGCAATCATAAAATAGTCTAATATCTTCATTTTTTCAACATACGTAGCTATTACCCTCGAAAACTAAAACTTTTAAAATAGGAAAATAGCCTTTAATCACATTCTTTACCATTTGCAATCATAAAATAGTCTAATTTCTTCATTTTTTCAACATACGTAGCTATTACCCTCGAAAACTAAAACTATTGAAATAGGAAAAGAGCCTTTAATCACATTCTTTACCATTTGCAATCATAAAATAGTCTAATATCTTCATTTTTTCAACATACGTAGCTATTACCCTCAAAAACTAAAACTTTAGACATAGGAAGAGAGCCTTTAATCACATTCTTTACCATTTGCAATCATAAAATAGTCTAATATCTTCATTTTTTCAACATACGTAGCTATTACCCTCGAAAACTAAAACTTTTGACATAGGAAAAGAGCCTTTAATCACATTCTTTACCATGTGCAATCATAAAATAGTCTAAAATCTTCATTTTTTCAACATACGTAGCTATTACCCTCGAAAACTAAACTTTTAAAATAGGAAAAGAGCCTTTAATCACATTCTTTACCATTTGCAATCATAAAATTGTCTAAAATCTTCATTTTTACAACATACGTAGCTATTACCCTCGAAAACTAAAACTTTTGAAAAAGGAAAAGAGCCTTTAATCACATTCTTTACCATTTGCAATCATAAAATAGTCTAATATCTTCATTTTTTCAACATACGTAGCTATTACCCTCGAAAACTAAAACTTTTGAAATAGGAAAAGAGCCTTTAATCACATTCTTTACCATGTGCAATCATAAAATAGTCTAATATCTTCATTTTTTCAACATACGTAGCTATTACCCTCGAAAGCTCAAACTTTTGACATAGGAAAAGAGCCTTTAATCACATTCTTTACCATTTGCAATCATAAAATAGTCTAATATCTTCATTTTTTCCACAGACATAGCTATTACCCTCGAAAACTAAAACTTTTGACATAGGAAAAGAGCCTTTAATCACATTCTTTACCATTTGCAATCATAAAATAGTCTAATTTCTTCATTTTTTCAACATACGTAGCTATAACCCTCAAAAACTAAACTTTTGACATAGGAAAAGAGCCTTTAATCACATTCTTTACCATTTGCAATCATAAAATAGTCTAATATCTTTATTTTTTCAACATACGTAGCTATTACCCTCGAAAACTAAAACTTTTGACATAGGAAAAGAGCCTTTAATCACATTCTTTACCATGTGCAATCATAAAATTGTCTAATATCTTCATTTTTTCAACATACGTAGCTATTACCATCGAAAAATAAAACTTTTGACATAGGAAAAGAACCTTTAATCACATTCTTTACCATTTGCAATCATAAAATAGTCTAATATCTTCATTTTTTCAACATACGTAGCTATTACCCTCGAAAACTAAAACTTTTGAAATAGTAAAAGAGCCTTTAATCACATTCTTTTTCATGTGCAATCATAAAATTGTCCAATATCTTCATTTTTTCCACAGACAAAGCTATTACTCTCGAAAACTAAAACTTTTAAAATAGGAAAAGAGCCTTTAATCGCATTTTTTACCATTTGCAATCATAAAATAGTCTAATATCTTCATTTTTTCAACATACGTAGCTATTACCCCCGAAAACTAAAACTTTTGAAATAGGAAAAGAGCCTTTAATCACATTCTTTACCATTTGCAATCATAAAATAGTCTAATTTCTTCATTTATTCAACATACGTAGCTATTATCCTCGAAAACTAAAACTTTTAAAATAGGAAAAGAGCCTTTAATCACATTCTACACCATTTGCAATCATAAAATTGTCTAATATCTTCATTTTTTCAACATACGTAGCCATTACCCTCGAAAACTAAAACTTTTGAAATAGGAAAAGAGCCTTTAATCACATTCTTTACCATTTGCAATCATAAAATAGTCTAATATCTTCATTTTTTCAACATACGTAGCTATTACCCTCGAAAACTAAAACTTTGAAATAGGAAAAGAGCCTTTAATCACATTCTCTACCATTTGCAATCATAAAATAGTCTAATATCTTCATTTTTTCAACATACGTAGCTATTACCCTCGAAAGCTCAAACTTTTGACATAGGAAAAGAGCCTTTAATCACATTCTTTACCATTTGCAATCATAAAATAGTCTAATATCTTCATTTTTTCCAAAGACATAGCTATTACCCTCGAAAACTAAAACTTTTGACATAGGAAAAGAGCCTTTAATCACATTCTTTACCATTTGCAATCATAAAATAGTCTAATATCTTCATTTTTTCAACATACGTAGCTATTACCCCCCAAAAACTAAAACTATTGAAATAGGAAAAGAGCCTTTAATCACATTCTTTACCATTTGCAATCATAAAATAGTCTAATATCTTCATTTTTGCAACATACGTAGTTATTACCCCCGAAAACTAAAACTTTTGAAATAGGAAAAGAGCCTTTAATCACATTCTTACCATTTGCAATCATAAAATAGTCTAATATCTTCTTTTTTTCAACATACGTAGCTATTACCCTCGAAAACTAAAACTTTTAAAATAGGAAAAGAGCCTTTAATCACATTCTTTACCATTTGCAATCATAAAATAGTCTAATATCTTCATTTTTTCAACATACGTAGCTATTACCCCCGAAAACTAAAACTATTGAAATAGGAAAAGAGCCTTTAATCACATTCTTTACCATTTGCAATCATAAAATAGTCTAATATCTTCATTTTTTCAACATACGTAGCTATTACCCTCGAAAACTAAAACTTTTGACATAGGAAAAGAGCCTTTAATCACATTCTTTACCATGGGCAATCATAAGATAGTCTAATATCTTCCTTTTTTCCTCAGACATAGCTATTACCCTCGAAAACTAAAGCTTTTGAAATAGGAAAAAAGCCTTTAATCACATTCTTTACCATTTGCTATCATAAATAGTCTAATATCTTCATTTTTTCAACATACGTAGCTATTACCCTCGAAAACTAAAACTTTTGAAATAGGAAAAGAGCCTTTAATCACATTCTTTACCATTTGCAATCATAAAATAGTCTAATATTTTCATTTATTCAACATACGTAGCTATTATCCTCGAAAACTAAAACTTTTAAAATAGGAAAAGAGCCTTTAATCACATTCTTCACCATTTGCAATCATAAAATTGTCTAATATCTTCATTTTTTCAACATACGTAGCTATTACCCTCGAAAACTAAAACTTTTGAAATAGGAAAAGAGCCTTTAATCACATTCTTTACCATTTGCAATCATAAAATAGTCTAATATCTTCATTTTTTCAACATACGTAGCTATTACCCTCGAAAACTAAAACTTTTAAATAGGAAAATAGCCTTTAATCACATTCTTTACCATTTGCAATCATAAAATAGTCTAATTTCTTCATTTTTTCAACATACGTAGCTATTACCCTCGAAAACTAAAACTTTTAAAATAGGAAAATAGCCTTTAATCACATTCTTTACCATTTGCAATCATAAAATAGTCTAATATCTTCATTTTTTCAACATACGTAGCTATTACCCTCGAAAACTAAAACTTTTAAAATAGGAAAATAGCCTTTAATCACATTCTTTACCATTTGCAATCATAAAATAGTCTAATTTCTTCATTTTTACAACATACGTAGCTATTACCCTCGAAAACTAAAACTATTGAAATAGGAAAAGAGCCTTTAATCACATTCTTTACCATTTGCAATCATAAAATAGTCTAATATCTTCATTTTTTCAACATACGTAGCTATTACCCTCGAAACTAAAACTTTTGACATAGGAAAAGAGCCTTTAATAACATTCTTTACCATGTGCAATCATAAAATAGTCTAAAATCTTCATTTTTTCAACATACGTAGCTATTACCCTCGAAAACTAAAACTTTTAAAATAGGAAAAGAGCCTTTAATCACATTCTTTACCATTTGCAATCATAAAATTGTCTAATATCTTCATTTTTTCCACAGACAAAGCTATTACCCTCGAAAACTAAAACTTTTGAAATAGGAAAAGAGCCTTTAATCACATTCTTTACCATTTGCAATCATAAAATAGTCTAATATCTTCATTTTTTCAACATACGTAGCTACTACCCTCGAAAACTAAAACTTTTGACATAGGAAAAGAGCCTTTAATCACATTCTTTACCATGGGCAATCATAAGATAGTCTAATATCTTCCTTTTTTCCTCAGACATAGCTATTACCCTCGAAAACTAAAACTTTTGAAATAGGAAAAGAGCCTTTAATCACATTCTTTACCATTTGCAATCATAAAATAGTCTAATATCTTCATTTTTTCAACATACGTAGCTATTACCCTCGAAAACTAAAACTTTTAAAATAGGAAAAGAGCCTTTAATCACATTCTTTACCATTTGCAATCATAAAATAGTCTAATATCTTCATTTTTTCCACAGACAAAGCTATTACCCTCGAAAACTAAAACTTTTGAAATAGGAAAAGAGCCTTTAATCACATTCTTTACCATGTGCAATCATAAAATCGTCTAATATCTTCATTTATTCAACATACGTAGCTATTATCCTCGAAAACTAAAACTTTTAAAATAGGAAAAGAGCCTTTAATCACATTCTTCACCATTTGCAATCATAAAATTGTCTAATATCTTCATTTTTTCAACATACGTAGCCATTACCCTCGAAAACTAAAACTTTTGAAATAAGAAAAAAGCCTTTAATCACATTCTTTATAATTTGCAATCATAAAATAGTCTAATATCTTCATTTTTTCAACATACGTAGCTATTACCCTCGAAAACTAAAACTTTTAAAATAGGAAAATAGCCTTTAATCACATTCTTTACCATTTGCAATCATAAAATAGTCTAATTTCTTCATTTTTTCAACATACGTAGCTATTACCCTCGAAAACTAAAACTTTTAAATTAGGAAAATAGCCTTTAATCACATTCTTTACCATTTGCAATCATAAAATAGTCTAATATCTTCATTTTTTCAATATACGTAGCTATTACCCTCGAAAACTAAAACTTTTGAAATAGGAAAAGAGCCTTTAATCACATTCTTTACCATTTGCAATCATAAAATAGTCTAATATCTTCATTTTTTCAACATACGTAGCTATTACCCTCGAAAACTAAAACTATTGAAATAGGAAAAGAGCCTTTAATCACATTCTTTACCATTTGCAATCATAAAATAGTCTAATATCTTCATTTTTTCAACATACGTAGCTATTACCCTCGAAAACTAATACTTTTGACATAGGAAAAGAGCCTTTAATCACATTCTTAACCATGTGCAATCATAAAATAGTCTAAAATCTTCATTTTTTCAACATACGTAGCTATTACCCTCGAAAACTAAAACTTTTAAAATAGGAAAAGAGCCTTTAATCACATTCTGTACCATTTGCAATCATAAAATTGTCTAAAACCTTCATTTTTACAACATACGTAGCTATTACCCTCAAAAACTAAAACTTTTGAAATAGGAAAAGAGCCTTTAATCACATTCTTTCTTCATTTTTACAACATACGTAGCTATTACCCTCAAAAACTAAAACTTTTGAAATAGTTAAAGAGCCTTTAATCACATTCTTTACCATTTGCAATCATAAAATAGTCTAATATCTTCATTTTTTCAACATACGTAGCTATTACCCTCGAAAACTAAAACTTTTGAAATAGGAAAAGAGCCTTTAATCACATTCTTTACCATGTGCAATCATAAAATAGTCTAATATCTTCATTTTTTCAACATACGTAGCTATTACCCTCGAAAGCTCAAACTTTTGACATAGGAAAAGAGCCTTTAATCACATTCTTTACCATTTGCAATCATAAAATAGTCTAATATCTTCATTTTTTCCACAGACATAGCTATTACCCTCGAAAACTAAAACTTTTGACATAGGAAAAGAGCCTTTAATCACATTCTTTACCATTTGCAATCATAAAATAGTCTAATATCTTCATTTTTTCAACATACGTAGCTATTACCCTCGAAAACTAAAACTTTTGAAATAGGAAAAGAGCCTTTAATCACATTCTTTACCATGTGCAATCATAAAATTGTCTAATATCTTCATTTTTTCCACAGACAAAGCTATTACCCTCGAAAACTAAAACTTTTAAAATAGGAAAAGAGCCTTTAATCACATTCTTTACCATTTGCAATCATAAAATAGTCTAATATCTTCATTTTTTCAACATACGTAGCTATTACCCCCGAAAACTAAAACTATTGAAATAGGAAAAGAGCCTTTAATCACATTCTTTACCATTTGCAATCATAAAATAGTCTAATATCTTCATTTTTTCAACATACGTAGCTATTACCCTCGAAAACTAAAACTTTTGAAATAGGAAAAGAGCCTTTAATCACATTCTTTACCATTTGCAATCATAAAATAGTCTAATATCTTCATTTTTTTCCACAGACAAAGCTATTACCCTCGAAAACTAAAACTTTGAAATAGTAAAAGAGCCTTTAATCACATTCTTTACCATTTGCAATCATAAAATAGTCTAATATCTTCATTTTTTCAACATACGTAGCTATTACCCTCGAAAACTAAAACTTTTGACATAGAAAAAGAGCCTTTAATCACATTCTTAACCATGGGCAATCATAAGATAGTCTAATATCTTCCTTTTTTCCTCAGACATAGCTATTACCCTCGAAACTAAAACTTTTGAAATAGGAAAAGAGCCTTTAATCACATTCTATACCATTTGCTATCATAAAATAGTCTAATATCTTCATTTTTTCAACATACGTAGCTATTACCCTCGAAAACTAAAACTTTTGAAAAAGGAAAAGAGCCTTTAATAACATTCTTTACCATGTGCAATCATAAAATCGTCTAATATCTTCATTTTTTCAACATACGTAGCTATTACCCTCGAAAACTAAAACTTTTGAAATAGGAAAAGAGCCTTTAATCACATTCTTTACCATTTGCAATCATAAAATAGTCTAATATCTTCATTTTTTCAACATACGTAGCTATTACCCTCGAAAACTAAAACTTTTAAAATAGGAAAATAGCCTTTAATCACATTCTTTACCATTTGCAATCATAAAATAGTCTAATTTCTTCATTTTTTCAACATACGTAGCTATTACCCTCGAAAACTAAAACTTTTGAAATAGGAAAAGAGCCTTTAATCACATTCTTTACCATTTTCAATCATAAAATAGTCTAATATCTTCATTTTTTCAACATACGTAGCTATTACCCTCAAAAACTAAAACTTTAGACATAGGAAAAGAGCCTTTAATCACATTCTTTACAATTTGCAATCATAAAATAGTCTAATATCTTCATTTTTTCAACATACGTAGCTATTACCCTCGAAAACTAAAACTTTTGACATAGGAAAAGAGCCTTTAATCACATTCTTTACCATGTGCAATCATAAAATAGTCTAAAATCTTCATTTTTTCAACATTCGTAGCTATTACCCTCGAAAACTAAAACTATTAAAATAGGAAAATAGCCTTTAATCACATTCTTTACCATTTGCAATCATAAAATTGTCTAAAATCTTCATTTTTACAACATACGTAGCTATTACCCTCGAAAACTCAAACTTTTGACATAGGAAAAGAGCCTTTAATCACATTCTTTACCATTTGCAATCATAAAATAGTCTAATATCTTCATTTTTTCCACAGACATAGCTATTACCCTCGAAAACTAAAACTTTTGACATAGGAAAAGAGCCTTTAATCACATTCTTTGCCATGTGCAATCATAAAATAGTCTAATATCTTCATTTTTTCAACATACGTTGCTATTACCCTCGAAAACTAAAACTTTTGACATAGGAAAAGAGCCTTTAATCACATTCTTTACCATTTGCAATCATAAAATAGTCTAATATCTTCATTTTTTCCACAGACATAGCTATTACCCTCAAAAACTAAAACTTTTGAAATAGGAAAAGAGCCTTTAATCACATAATTTACCATTTGCAATCAGAAAATAGTCTAATATCTTCATTGTTTCAACATACGTAGCTATTACCCTCGAAAACTAAAACTTTTAAAATAGGAAAATAGCCTTTAATCACATTCTTTACCATTTGCAATCATAAAATAGTCTAATTTCTTCATTTTTTCAACATACGTAGCTATTACCCTCGAAAACTAAAACTATTGAAATAGGAAAAGAGCCTTTAATCACATTCTTTACCATTTGCAATCATAAAATAGTCTAATATCTTCATTTTTTCAACATACGTAGCTATTACCCTCAAAAACTAAAACTTTAGACATAGGAAAAGAGCCTTTAATCACATTCTTTACCATTTGCAATCATAAAATAGTCTAATATCTTCATTTTTTCAACATACGTAGCTATTACCCTCGAAAACTAAAACTTTTAAAATAGGAAAAGAGCCGTTAATCACATTCTTTACCATTTGCAATCATAAAATTGTCTAAAATCTTCATTTTTACAACATAATTAGCTATTACCCTCGAAAACTAAAACTTTTGAAATAGGAAAAGAGCCTTTAATCACATTCTTTACCATTTGCAATCATAAAATAGTCTAATATCTTCATTTTTTCAACATACGTAGCTATTACATTCGAAAACTAAAACTTTTGAAATAGGAAAAGAGCCTTTAATCACGTTCTTTACCATGTGCAATCATAAAATAGTCTAATATCTTCATTTTTTCAACATACGTAGCTATTACCCTCGAAAGCTCAAACTTTTGACATAGGAAAAGAGCCTTTAATCACATTCTTTACCATTTGCAATCATAAAATAGTCTAATATCTTCATTTTTTCCACAGACATAGCTATTACCCTCGAAAACTAAAACTTTTGACATAGGAAAAGAGCCTTTAATCACATTCTTTACCACTTGCAATCATAAAATAGTCTAATATCTTCATTTTTTCAACATACGTAGCTATTACCCTCGAAAACTAAAACTTTTGAAATAGGAAAAGAGCCTTCAATCACATTCTTTACCATGTGCAATCATAAAATTGTCTAATATCTTCATTTTTTCCACAGACCAAGCTATTACCCTCGAAAACTAAAACTTTTAAAATAGGAAAAGAGCCTTTAATCACATTCTTTACCATTTGCAATCATAAAATAGTCTAATATCTTCATTTTTTCAACATACGTAGCTATTACCCCCGAAAACTAAAACTTTTGAAATAGGAAAAGAGCCTTTAATCACATTCTCTACCATTTGCAATCATAAAATAGTCTAATATCTTCATTTTTTCAACATTCATAGCTATTACCCTCGAAAACTAAAACTTTTGAAATAGGAAAAGAGCCTTTAATCACATTCTTTACCATGTGCAATCATAAAATAGTCTAATATCTTCATTTTTTTCAACATACGTAGCTATTACCCTCGAAAACTAAAACTTTTGAAATAGGAAAAGAGCCTTTAATCACAATCTTTACCATGTGCAATCATAAAATAGTCTAATATCTTCATTTTTTCAACATACGTTGCTATTACCCTCGAAAACTAAAACTTTTGACATAGGAAAAGAGCCTTTAATCACATTCTTTACCATTTGCAATCATAAAATAGTCTAATATCTTCATTTTTTCCACAGACATAGCTATTACCCTCAAAAACTAAAACTTTTGAAATAGGAAAAGAGCCTTTAATCACATTCTTTACCATTTGCAATCAGAAAATAGTCTAATATCTTCATTTTTTCAACATACGTAGCTAATACCCTCGAAAACTAAAACTTTTGAAATAGGAAAAGAGCCTTTAATAACATTCTTTACCATTTGCAATCATAAAATAGTCTAATATCTTCATTTTTTCAACATACGTAGCTATTACCCTCGAAAACTAAAACTTTTGAAATAGGAAAAGAGCCTTTAATCACATTCTTTACCATTTGCAATCATAAAATAGTCTAATATCTTCATTTTTTCAACATACGTAGCTATTACCCTCAAAAACTAAACTTTTGACATAGGAAAAGAGCCTTTAATCACATTCTTTACCATTTGCAATCATAAAATAGTCTAATATCTTCATTTTTTCAACATACGTAGCTATTACCCTCGAAAACTAAAACTTTTGACATAGGAAAAGAGCCTTTAATCACATTCTTTACCATGTGCAATCATAAAATTGTCTAATATCTTCATTTTTTCAACATACGTAGCTATTACCATCGAAAAATAAAACTTTTGAAATAGGAAAAGAGCCTTTAATCACCTTCTTTACCATGTGCAATCATAATTTAGTCTAATATCTTCATTTTTTCCACAGACAAAGCTATTATTCTCGAAAACTAAAACTTTTAAAATAGGAAAAGAGCCTTTAATCGCATTCTTTACCATTTGCAATCATAAAATAGTCTAATATCTTCATTTTTTCAACATACGTAGCTATTACCCCCGAAAACTAAAACTTTTGAAATAGGAAAAGAGCCTTTAATCACATTCTTTACCATGTGCAATCATAAAATAGTCTAATATCTTCATTTTTTCAACATACGTAGCTATTATCCTCGAAAACTAAAACTTTTGAAATAGGAAAAGAGCCTTTAATCACATTCTTTACCATGTGCAATCATAATTTAGTCTAATATCTTCATTTTTTCATCATACGTTGCTATTACCCTCGAAAACTAAAACTTTTGACATAGGAAAAGAGCCTTTAATCACATTCTTTACCATGTGCAATCATAAAATTGTCTAATATCTTCATTTTTTCTACAGACAAAGCTATTACCCTCGAAAACTAAAACTTTTGAAATAGGAAAAGAGCCTTTAATCACATTCTTTACCATGTGCAATCATAAAATTGTCTAATATCTTTATTTTTTCCACAGACAAAGCTATTACCCTCGAAAACTAAAACTTTTGACATAGGAAAAGAGCAATTAATCACATTCTTTACCATTTGCAATCATAAAATAGTCTAATATCTTCATTTTTTCATCATACGTAGCAATTACCCTCAAAAACTAAAACTTTTGAAATAGGAAAAGAGCCTTTAATCACATTCTTTACCACTTGCAATCATAAAATAGTCTAATATCTTCATTTTTTCAAAATAGGTAGCTATTACCCTCGAAAACTAAAACTTTTGAAATAGGAAAAGAGCCTTTAATCACATTCTTTACCATGTGCAATCATAAAATTGTCTAATATCTTCATTTTTTCCATAGACAAAGCTCTTACCCTCGAAAACTAAAACTTTTAAAATAGGAAAAGAGCCTTTAATCACCTTCTTTACCATTTGCAATCATAAAATAGTCTAATATCTTCATTTTTTCAACATACTTAGCTCTTACCGCAGAAAATTAAACTTTTGAAATAGGAAAAGAGCCTTTAATCACATTCTTTACCATTTGCAATTATATAATAGTCTAATATCTTCATTTTTTTTTCACAGACAAAGCTATTACCCTCGGAAACTAAAAGTTTTGAAATAGGAAAAGAGTGCAATATTTCAAAAGTTTCAAAAGTAAGTTTGAAACTTTTTTTCAACATACGTAGCTATTACCCTCGAAAACTAAAACTTTTGAAATAGGAAAAGAGCCTTTAATCACATTCTTTACCATGTGCAATCATAAAATAGTCTAATATCTTCATTTTTTCAACATACGTAGCTATTACCCTCGAAAACTAAAATTACAATCATAAAATAGTCTAATATATTCATTTTTTCCACAGACAAAGCTATTACCCTCGAAAACTAAAACTTTTGAAATAGAAAAAAAGAGCCTTTAATCACATTCTTTACGATTTGCAATCATAAAATAGTCTAATATCTTCATTTTTTCAACATATGTAGCTATTACCCTCGAAAACTAAAACTTATGAAATAGTAAAAGAGCCTTTAATCACATTATTTACCATTTGCAATCATAAAATAGTCTAATATCTTCATTTTTTCCACAGACAAAGCTATTACCCTCGAAACTAAAACTTTTGAAATAGGAAAAGAGCCTTAAATCACATTCTTTACCATTTGCAATCATAAAATAGTCTAATATCTTCATTTTTTCAACATACGTAGCTATTACCCTCGAAACTAAAACTTTTGAAATAGGAAAAGAGCCTTAAATCACATTCTTTACCATTTGCAATCATAAAATAGTCTAATATCTTCATTTTTTCAACATACGTAGCTATTACCCTCGAAAACTAAAACTTTTGAAATAGGAAAAGAGCCTTTAATCACATTCTTTACCATTTGCAATCATAAAATAGTCTAATATCTTCATTTTTTCAACATAAGTAGCTATTACCCTCGAAAACTAAAACTTTTGAAATAGGAAAAGAGCCTTTAATCACATTCTTTACCATGTGCAATCATAAAATAGTCTAATATCTTCATTTTTTTCAACATACGTAGCTATTACCCTCGAAAACTAAAACTTTTGAAATAGGAAAAGAGCCTTTAATCACATTCTTTACCATGTGCAATCATAAAATAGTCTAATATCTTCATTTTTTCAACATACGTTGCTATTACCCTCGAAAACTAAAACTTTTGACATAGGAAAAGAGCCTTTAATCACATTCTTTACCATTTGCAATCATAAAATAGTCTAATATCTTCATTTTTTCCACAGACATAGCTATTACCCTCAAAAACTAAAACTTTTGAAATAGGAAAAGAGCCTTTAATCACATTCTTTACCATTTGCAATCAGAAAATAGTCTAATATCTTCATTTTTTCAACATACGTAGCTATTACCCTCGAAAACTAAAACTTTTGAAATAGGAAAAGAGCCTTTAATCACATTCTTTACCATTTGCAATCATAAAATAGTCTAATATCTTCATTTTTTCAACATACGTAGCTATTACCCCTCAAAAACTAAAACTTTTGACATAGGAAAAGAGCCTTTAATCACATTCTTTACCATTTGCAATCATAAAATAGTCTAATATCTTCATTTTTTCAACATACGTAGCTATTACCCTCGAAAACTAAAACTTTTGACATAGTAAAAGAGCCTTTAATCACATTCTTTACCATGTGCAATCATAAAATTGTCTAATATCTTCATTTTTTCAACATACGTAGCTATTACCATCGAAAAATAAAACTTTTGACATAGGAAAAGAGCCTTTAATCACATTCTTTACCATTTGCAATCATAAAATAGTCGAATATCTTCATTTTTTCAACATACGTAGCTATAACCCTCGAAAACTAAAACTTTTGAAATGATAAAAGAGCCTTTAATCACATTCTTTTTCATGTGCAATCATAAAATTGTCCAATATCTTCATTTTTTCCACAGACAAAGCTATTACTCTCGAAAACTAAAACTTTTAAAATAGGAAAAGAGCCTTTAATCGCATTCTTTACCATTTGCAATCATAAAATAGTCTAATATCTTCATTTTTTCAACATACGTAGCTATTACCCTCGAAAACTAAAACTTATGAAATAGTAAAAGAGCCTTTAATCACATTATTTACCATTTGCAATCATAAAAATAGTCTAATATCTTCATTTTTTCCACAGACAAAGCTATTACCCTCGAAACTAAAACTTTTGAAATAGGAAAAGAGCCTTAAATCACATTCTTTACCATTTGCAATCATAAAATAGTCTAATATCTTCATTTTTTCAACATACGTAGCTATTACCCTCGAAACTAAAACTTTTGAAATAGGAAAGAGCCTTAAATCACATTCTTTACCATTTGCAATCACAAAATAGTCTAATATCTTCATTTTTTCAACATACGTAGCTATTACCCTCGAAAACTAAAACTTTTGAAATAGGAAAAGAGCCTTTAATCACATTCTTTACCACTTGCAATCATAAAATAGTCTAATATCTTCATTTTTTCAAAATAGGTAGCTATTACCCTCGAAAACTAAACTTTTGAAATAGGAAAAGAGCCTTTAATCACATTCTTTACCATGTGCAATCATAAAATTGTCTAATATCTTCATTTTTTCCATAGACAAAGCTCTTACCCTCGAAAACTAAAACTTTTAAAATAGGAAAAGAGCCTTTAATCACATTCTTTACCATTTGCAATCATAAAATAGTCTAATATCTTCATTTTTTCAACATACTTAGCTCTTACCGCAGAAAATTAAACTTTTGAAATAGGAAAAGAGCCTTTAATCACATTCTTTACCATTTGCAATTATATAATAGTCTAATATCTTCATTTTTTTTCACAGACAAAGCTATTACCCTCGGAAACTAAAGTTTTGAAATAGGAAAAGAGTGCAATATTTCAAAAGTTTCAAAAGTAAGTTTGAAACTTTTTTTCAACATACGTAGCTATTACCCTCGAAAACTAAAACTTTTGAAATAGGAAAAGAGCCTTTAATCACATTCTTTACCATGTGCAATCATAAAATAGTCTAATATCTTCATTTTTTCAACATACGTAGCTATTACCCTCGAAAACTAAAATTACAATCATAAAATAGTCTAATATATTCATTTTTTCCACAGACAAAGCTATTACCCTCGAAAACTAAAACTTTTGAAATAGAAAAAAAGAGCCTTTAATCACATTCTTTACGATTTGCAATCATAAAATAGTCTAATATCTTCATTTTTTCAACATACGTAGCTATTACCCTCGAAAACTAAAACTTATGAAATAGTAAAAGAGCCTTTAATCACATTATTTACCATTTGCAATCATAAAATAGTCTAATATCTTCATTTTTTCCACAGACAAAGCTATTACCCTCGAAACTAAAACTTTTGAAATAGGAAAAGAGCCTTAAATCACATTCTTTACCATTTGCAATCATAAAATAGTCTAATATCTTCATTTTTTCAACATACGTAGCTATTACCCTCGAAACTAAAACTTTTGAAATAGGAAAAGAGCCTTAAATCACATTCTTTACCATTTGCAATCATAAAATAGTCTAATATCTTCATTTTTTCAACATACGTAGCTATTACCCTCGAAAACTAAAACTTTTGAAATAGGAAAAGAGCCTTTAATCACATTCTTTACCATGTGCAATCATAATTTAGTCTAATATCTTCATTTTTTCATCATACGTTGCTATTACCCTCGAAAACTAAAACTTTTGACATAGGAAAAGAGCCTTTAATCACATTCTTTACCATGTGCAATCATAAAATTGTCTAATATCTTCATTTTTTCTACAGACAAAGCTATTACCCTCGAAAACTAAAACTTTTGAAATAGGAAAAGAGCCTTTAATCACATTCTTTACCATGTGCAATCATAAAATTGTCTAATATCTTTATTTTTTCCACAGACAAAGCTATTACCCTCGAAAACTAAAACTTTTGACATAGGAAAAGAGCAATTAATCACATTCTTTACCATTTGCAATCATAAAATAGTCTAATATCTTCATTTTTTCATCATACGTAGCAATTACCCTCAAAAACTAAAACTTTTGAAATAGGAAAAGAGCCTTTAATCACATTCTTTACCACTTGCAATCATAAAATAGTCTAATATCTTCATTTTTTCAAAATAGGTAGCTATTACCCTCGAAAACTAAAACTTTTGAAATAGGAAAAGAGCCTTTAATCACATTCTTTACCATGTGCAATCATAAAATTGTCTAATATCTTCATTTTTTCCATAGACAAAGCTCTTACCCTCGAAAACTAAAACTTTTAAAATAGGAAAAGAGCCTTTAATCACCTTCTTTACCATTTGCAATCATAAAATAGTTTAATATCTTCATTTTTTCAACATACTTAGCTCTTACCGCAGAAAATTAAACTTTTGAAATAGGAAAAGAGCCTTTAATCACATTCTTTACCATTTGCAATTATATAATAGTGTAATATCTTCATTTTTTTTCACAGACAAAGCTATTACCCTCGGAAACTAAAAGTTTTGAAATAGGAAAAGAGTGCAATATTTCAAAAGTTTCAAAAGTAAGTTTGAAACTTTTTTTCAACATACGTAGCTATTACCCTCGAAAACTAAAACTTTTGAAATAGGAAAAGAGCCTTTAATCACATTCTTTACCATGTGCAATCATAAAATAGTCTAATATCTTCATTTTTTCAACATACGTAGCTATTACCCTCGAAAACTAAAATTACAATCATAAAATAGTCTAATATATTCATTTTTTCCACAGACAAAGCTATTACCCTCGAAAACTAAAACTTTTGAAATAGAAAAAAAGAGCCTTTAATCACATTCTTTACGATTTGCAATCATAAAATAGTCTAATATCTTCATTTTTTCAACATACGTAGCTATTATCCTCGAAAACTAAAACTTATGAAATAGTAAAAGAGCCTTTAATAACATTATTTACCATTTGCAATCATAAAATAGTCTAATATCTTCATTTTTTCCACAGACAAAGCTATTACCCTCGAAACTAAAACTTTTGAAATAGGAAAAGAGCCTTAAATCACATTCTTTACCATTTGCAATCATAAAATAGTCTAATATCTTCATTTTTTCAACATACGTAGCTATTACCCTCGAAACTAAAACTTTTGAAATAGGAAAAGAGCCTTAAATCACATTCTTTACCATTTGCAATCATAAAATAGTCTAATATCTTCATTTTTTCAACATACGTAGCTATTACCCTCGAAAACTAAAACTTTTGAAATAGGAAAAGAGCCTTTAATCACATTCTTTACCATTTGCAATCATAAAATAGTCTAATATCTTCATTTTTTCAACATAAGTAGCTATTACCCTCGAAAACTAAAACTTTTGAAATAGGAAAAGAGCCTTTAATCACATTCTTTACCATGTGCAATCATAAAATAGTCTAATATCTTCATTTTTTTCAACATACGTAGCTATTACCCTCGAAAACTAAAACTTTTGAAATAGGAAAAGAGCCTTTAATCACATTCTTTACCATGTGCAATCATAAAATAGTCTAATATCTTCATTTTTTCAACATACGTTGCTATTACCCTCGAAAACTAAAACTTTTGACATAGGAAAAGAGCCTTTAATCACATTCTTTACCATTTGCAATCATAAAATAGTCTAATATCTTCATTTTTTCCACAGACATAGCTATTACCCTCAAAAACTAAAACTTTTGAAATAGGAAAAGAGCCTTTAATCACATTCTTTACCATTTGCAATCAGAAAATAGTCTAATATCTTCATTTTTTCAACATACGTAGCTATTACCCTCGAAAACTAAAACTTTTGAAATAGGAAAAGAGCCTTTAATCACATTCTTTACCATTTGCAATCATAAAATAGTCTAATATCTTCATTTTTTCAACATACGTAGCTATTACCCTCAAAAACTAAAACTTTTGACATAGGAAAAGAGCCTTTAATCACATTCTTTACCATTTGCAATCATAAAATAGTCTAATATCTTCATTTTTTCAACATACGTAGCTATTACCCTCGAAAACTAAAACTTTTGACATAGTAAAAGAGCCTTTAATCACATTCTTTACCATGTGCAATCATAAAATTGTCTAATATCTTCATTTTTTCAACATACGTAGCTATTACCATCGAAAAATAAAACTTTTGACACAGGAAAAGAGCCTTTAATCACATTCTTTACCATTTGCAATCATAAAATAGTCTAATATCTTCATTTTTTCAACATACGTAGCTATTACCCTCGAAAACTAAAACTTTTGAAATGATAAAAGAGCCTTTAATCACATTCTTTTTCATGTGCAATCATAAAATTGTCCAATATCTTCATTTTTTCCACAGACAAAGCTATTACTCTCGAAAACTAAAACTTTTAAAATAGGAAAAGAGCCTTTAATCGCATTCTTTACCATTTGCAATCATAAAATAGTCTAATATCTTCATTTTTTCAACATACGTAGCTATTACCCTCGAAAACTAAAACTTATGAAATAGTAAAAGAGCCTTTAATCACATTATTTACCATTTGCAATCATAAAATAGTCTAATATCTTCATTTTTCCACAGACAAAGCTATTACCCTCGAAACTAAAACTTTTGAAATAGGAAAAGAGCCTTAAATCACATTCTTTACCATTTGCAATCATAAAATAGTCTAATATCTTCATTTTTTCAACATACGTAGCTATTACCCTCGAAACTAAAACTTTTGAAATAGGAAAAGAGCCTTAAATCACATTCTTTACCATTTGCAATCATAAAATAGTCTAATATCTTCATTTTTTCAACATACGTAGCTATTACCCTCGAAAACTAAAACTTTTGAAATAGGAAAAGAGCCTTTAATCACATTCTTTACCATTTGCAATCATAAAATAGTCTAATATGTTCATTTTTTCAACATAAGTAGCTATTACCCTCGAAAACTAAAACTTTTGAAATAGGAAAAGAGCCTTTAATCACATTCTTTACCATGTGCAATCATAAAATAGTCTAATATCTTAATTTTTTCAACATACTTAGCTATTACCCTCGAAAACTAAAACTTTTAACATAGGAAAAGAGCCTGTAATCACATTCTTTACCATGTGCAATCATAAATAGTCTAAAATCTTCAATTTTTCCACAGACATAGCTATTACCCTCGAAAACTAAAACTTTTGAAATAGGAAAAGAGCCTTTAATCACATTCTTTACCATTTGCAATCATAAAATTGTCTAATATCTTCATTTTTTCAACATACGTAGCTATTACCCTCGAAAACTAAAACTTTTGACATAGGAAAAGAGCCTTTAATCACATTTTTTACCATTTGCAAACATAAAATAATCTAATATCTTCATTTTTTCAACATACGTAGATTACCCTCGAAAACTAAAACTTTTGAAATAGGAAAAGAGCTTTTAATCACATTCTTTACCATTTGCAATCATAAAATAGTCTAATATCTTCATTTTTTCAACATACGTAGCTATTACCCTCGAAAACTAAAACTTTTGAAATAGGAAAAGAGCCTTTAATCACATTCTTTACCATTTGCAATCATAAAATAGTCTAATATCTCATTTTTTCAACATAAGTAGCTATTACCCTCGAAAACTAAAACTTTTGAAATAGGAAAAGAGCCTTTAATCACATTCTATACCATGTGCAATCATAAAATAGTCTAATATCTTCATTTTTTTCAACATACGTAGCTATTACCCTCGAAAACTAAAACTTTTGAAATAGGAAAAGAGCCTTTAATCACATTCTTAACCATGTGCAATCATAAAATAGTCTAATATCTTCATTTTTTCAACATACGTTGCTATTACCCTCGAAAACTAAAACTTTTGACATAGGAAAAGAGCCTTTAATCACATTCTTTACCATTTGCAATCATAAAATAGTCTAATATCTTCATTTTTTCCACAGACATAGCTATTACCCTCAAAAACTAAAACTTTTGAAATAGGAAAAGAGCCTTTAATCACATTCTTTACCATTTGCAATCAGAAAATAGTCTAATATCTTCATTTTTTCAACATACGTAGCTATTACCCTCGAAAACTAAAACTTTTGAAATAGGAAAAGAGCCTTTAATAACATTCTTTACCATTTGCAATCATAAAATAGTCTAATATCTTCATTTTTTCAACATACGTAGCTATTACCCTCGAAAACTAAAACTTTTGAAATAGGAAAAGAGCCTTTAATCACATTCTTTACCATTTGCAATCATAAAATAGTCTAATATCTTCATTTTTTCAACATACGTAGCTATTACCCTCGAAAACTAAAACTTTTGACATAGGAAAAGAGCCTTTAATCACATTCTTTACCATGTGCAATCATAAAATTGTCTAATATCTTCATTTTTTCAACATACGTAGCTATTACCATCGAAAAATAAAACTTTTGACATAGGAAAAGAGCCTTTAATCACATTCTTTACCATTTGCAATCATAAAATAGTCTAATATCTTCATTTTTTCAACATACGTAGCTATTACCCTCGAAAACTAAAACTTTTGAAATAGTAAAAGAGCCTTTAATCACATTCTTTTTCATGTGCAATCATAAAATTGTCCAATATCTTCATTTTTTCCACAGACAAAGCTATTACTCTCGAAAACTAAAACTTTTAAAATAGGAAAAGAGCCTTTAATCGCATTCTTTACCATTTGCAATCATAAAATAGTCTAATATCTTCATTTTTTCAACATACGTAGCTATTACCCTCGAAAACTAAAACTTATGAAATAGTAAAAGAGCCTTTAATCACATTATTTACCATTTGCAATCATAAAATAGTCTAATATCTTCATTTTTTCCACAGACAAAGCTATTACCCTCGAAACTAAAACTTTTGAAATAGGAAAAGAGCCTTAAATCACATTCTTTACCATTTGCAATCATAAAATAGTCTAATATCTTCATTTTTTCAACATACGTAGCTATTACCCTCGAAACTAAAACTTTTGAAATAGGAAAAGAGCCTTAAATCACATTCTTTACCATTTGCAATCATAAAATAGTCTAATATCTTCATTTTTTCAACATACGTAGCTATTACCCTCGAAAACTAAAACTTTTGAAATAGGAAAAGAGCCTTTAATCACATTATTTACCATTTGCAATCATAAAATAGTCTAATATCTTCATTTTTTCAACATAAGTAGCTATTACCCTCGAAAACTAAAACTTTTGAAATAGGAAAAGAGCCTTTAATCACATTCTTTACCATGTGCAATCATAAAATAGTCTAATATCTTAATTTTTTCAACATACTTAGCTATTACCCTCGAAAACTAAAACTTTTAACATAGGAAAAGAGCCTGTAATCACATTCTTTACCATGTGCAATCATAAAATAGTCTAAAATCTTCATTTTTTTCCACAGACATAGCTATTACCCTCGAAAACTAAAACTTTTGAAATAGGAAAAGAGCCTTTAATCACATTCTTTACCATTTGCAATCATAAAATTGTCTAATATCTTCATTTTTTCAACATACGTAGCTATTACCCTCGAAAACTAAAACTTTTGACATAGGAAAAGAGCCTTTAATCACATTTTTTACCATTTGCAAACACAAAATAATCTAATATCTTCATTTTTTCAACATACGTAGATTACCCTCGAAAACTAAAACTTTTGAAATAGGAAAAGAGCTTTTAATCACATTCTTTACCATTTGCAATCATAAAATAGTCTAATATCTTCATTTTTTCAACATACGTAGCTATTACCCTCGAAAACTAAAACTTTTGAAATAGGAAAACAGCCTTTAATCACATTCTTTACCATTTGCAATCATAAAATAGTCTAATATCTTCATTTTTTCAACACACGTAGCTATTACCCTCGAAAACTAAAACTTTTGACATAGGAAAAAAGCCTTTAATCACATACTTTACCATTTGTAATCATAAAATAGTCTAATATCTTCATTTTTTCAACATACCCTCGAAAACTAAAACTTTTGAAATAGGAAAAGAGCCTTTAATCACATTCTTTACCATGTGCAATCATAAAATTGTCTAATATCTTCATTTTTTCCACAGACAAAGCTATTACCCTCGAAAACTAAAACTTTTGAAATAGGAAAAGAGCCTTTAATCACATTCTTTACCATGTGCAATCATAAAATTGTCTAATATCTTCATTTTTTCCACAGACAAAGCTATTACCCTCGAAAACTAAAACTTTTGACATAGGAAAAGAGCCTTTAATCACATTTTTTACCATTTGCAATCATAAAATAGTCTAATATCTTCATTTTTTCATCATACGTAGCTATTACCCTCGAAAACTAAAACTTTTGAAATAGAAAAAGATCCTTTAATCACATTCTTTACCATTTGCAATCATAAAATAGTCTAATATCTTCATTTTTTCAACATAGGTAGCTATTACCCTCGAAAACTAAAACTTTTGAAATAGGAAAAGAGCCTTTAATCACATTCTTTACCATGTGCAATCATAAAATTGTCTAATATCTTCAATTTTTCCATAGACAAAGCTCTTACCCTCGAAAACTAAAACTTTTAAAATAGGAAAAGAGCCTTTAATCACATTCTTTACCATTTGCAATCATAAAATAGTCTAATATCTTCATTTTTTCAACATACTTAGCTCTTACCGCAGAAAATTAAACTTTTGAAATAGGAAAAGAGCCTTTAATCACATTCTTTACCATTTGTAATCATATAATAGTCTAATATCTTCATTTTTTTTCACAGACAAAGCTATTACCCTCGAAAACTAAAAGTTTTGAAATAGGAAAAGAGTGCATTATTTCAAAAGTTTCAAAAGTAAGTTTGAAACTTTTTTTCAACATACGTAGCTATTACCCTCGAAAACTAAAACTTTTGAAATAGGAAAAGAGCCTTTAATCACATTCTTTACCATGTGCAATCATAAAATAGTCTAATATCTTCATTTTTTTCAACATACGTAGCTATTACCCTCGAAAACTAAAACTTTTGAAATAGTAAAAGAGCCTTTAATCACATTCTTTACCATTTGCAATCATAAAATAGTCTAATAACTTCATTTTTTCCACAGACAAAGCTATTACCCTCGAAACTAAAACTTTTGAAATAGGAAAAGAGCCTTTAATCACATTCTTTACCATTTGCAATCATAAAATAGTCTAATATCTCCATTTTTTCAACATACGTAGCTATTACCCTCGAAAACTAAAACTTTTGAAATAGTAAAAGAGCCTTTAATCACATTCTTTACCATTTGCAATCATAAAATAGTCTAACATCTTCATTTTTTCCACAGACAAAGCTATTACCCTCGAAACTATAACTTTTGAAATAGGAAAAGAGCCTTAAATCACATTCTTTACCATTTGCAATCATAAAATAGTCTAATATCTTCATTTTTTCAACATACGTAGCTATTACCCTCGAAAACTAAAACATTTGACATAGGAAAAGAGCCGTTAATCACATTCTTTACCATTTGCAATCATAAAATAGTCTAATATCTTCATTTTTTCAACATACGTAGCTATTACCCTCGAAAACTAAAACATTTGACATAGGAAAAGAGCCTTTAATCACATTCTTTACCATTTGCAATCATAAAATAGTCTAATATCTTCATTTTTTCAACATACGTAGCTATTACCCTCGAAAACTAAAACTTTTGAAATAGGAAAAGAGCCTTTAATCACATTCTTTACCATTTGCAATCATAAAATTGTCTAATATCTTCATTTTTTCAACAAGGCTCTTTCAAAGACTCTTTTCCTATTTCAAAAGTTTTAGTTTTCGAGGGTAATAGCTTTGTCTGTGGAAAAAATGAATATATTAGACTATTTTACGATTGTAAATAGTAAAGAATGTGATTAAAGGTTCTTTTCTTCTTTCAAAAGTTTTAGTTTTCGAGGGTAATAGCTACGTATGTTGAAAAAATTAAGATATTAGACTATTTTATGATTGCAAATCGTAAAGAATGTGATTAAAGGCTCTTTTCCTATTTCAAAAGTTTTAGTTTTCGAGGGTAATAGCTAGGTCTGTGGAAAAAATGAAGATATTAGACTATTTTAGGATTGCACATGGTAAAGAATGTGATTAAAGGCTCTTTTCCTATTTCAAAAGTTTTAGTTTTCGAGGGTAATAGCTACGTATGTTGAAAAAATGAAGATATTAGACAATTTTATGATTGCAAATGGTAAAGAATGTGATTAAAGGCTCTTTTCTTATTTCAAAAGTTTTAGTTTTCGAGGGTAATAGCTACTTATTTTGAAAAAATGAAGATATTAGACTATTTTAAGATTGCAAATGGTAAAGAATGTGATTAAAGGCTCTTTTCCTATTCCAAAAGTTTTAGTTATCGAGGGTAATAGCTACGTATGTTGAAAAAATGAAGATATTAGACTATTTTATGATTGCAAATGGTAAAGAATGTGATTAAAGGCTCTTTTCCTATGTCAAAAGTTTTAGTTTTCGAGGGTAATAGCTTTGTCTGTGGAAAAAATGAAGATATTAGACTATTCTATGATTGCAAACGGTAAAGAATGTGATTAAAGGCTCTTTTCCTATTTCAAGAGTTTTAGTTTTCGAGGAAAATAGCTACGTATGTTGAAAAAAGCTATTACCCTAGAAAACTAAAACTTTTGAAATAGTAAAAGAGCCTTTAATCACATTCTTTACCATTTGAAATCATAAAATAGTCTAATATCTTCATTTTTTCTACAGACAAAGCTATTACCCTCGAAACTAAAACTTTTGAAATAGGTAAAGAGCCTGAAATCACATTCTTTATCATTTGCAATCATAAAATAGTCTAATATCTTCATTTTTTCAACATACGTAGCTATTACCCTCGAAAACTAAAACTTTTGACATAGGAAAAGAGCCTTTAATCACATTCTTTACCATTTGCAATCATAAAATAGTCTAATATCTTCATTTTTTCAACATACGTAGCTATTACCCTTGAAAACTAAAACTTTTGAAATAGGAAAAGAGCCTTTAATCACATTCTTTACCATTTGCAATCATAAAATAGTCTAATATCTTCATTTTTTCAACAAGGCTCTTTCAAAGGCTCTTTTCCTATTTCAAAAGTTTTAGTTTTCGAGGGTAATAGCTTTGTCTGTGGAAAAAATGAAGATATTAGACTATTTTATGATTGCAAATGGTAAAGAAGGTGATTAAAGGCTCTTTTACTATTTCAAAAGTTTTAGTTTTCGAGGGTAATAGCTACGTATGTTGAAAAAATGAAGATATTAGTCTATTTTATGATTGCAAATGGTAAAGAATGTGATTAAAGGCTCTTTTCCTATTTCAAAAGTTTTAGTTTTCGAGGGTAATAGCTTTGTCTGTGGAAAAAATGAATATATTAGACTATTTTACGATTGTAAATAGTAAAGAATGTGATTAAAGGTTCTTTTCTTCTTTCAAAAGTTTTAGTTTTCGAGGGTAATAGCTACGTATGTTGAAAAAATGAAGATATTAGACTATTTTATGATTGCAAATCGTAAAGAATGTGATTAAAGGCTCTTTTCCTATTTCAAAAGTTTTAGTTTTCGAGGGTAATAGCTACGTATGTTGAAAAAATGAAGATATTAGACAATTTTATGATTGCAAATGGTAAAGAACGTGATTAAAGGCTCTTTTCTTATTTCAAAAGTTTTAGTTTTCGAGGGTAATAGCTACTTATTTTGAAAAAATGAAGATATTAGACTATTTTAAGATTGCAAATGGTAAAGAATGTGATTAAAGGCTCTTTTCCTATTCCAAAAGTTTTAGTTTTCGAGGGTAATAGCTACGTATGTTGAAAAAATGAAGATATTAGACTATTTTATGATTGCAAATGGTAAAGAATGTGATTAAAGGCTCTTTTCCTATGTCAAAAGTTTTAGTTTTCGAGGGTATTAGCTTTGTCTGTGGAAAAAATGAAGATATTAGACTATTCTATGATTGCAAATGGTAAAGAATGTGATTAAAGGCTCTTTTCCTATTTCAAAAGTTTTAGTTTTCGAGGAAAATAGCTACGTATGTTGAAAAAATGAAGATATTAGACTATTTTATGATTACAAATGGTAAAGAATGTGATTAAAGGCTCTTTTCCTATTTCAAAAGTTTTAGTTTTCGAGGGTAGTAGCTAGGTCTGTGGAAAAAATGAAGATATTAGACTATTTTATGATTGTACATGGTAAAGAATGTGATTAAAGGCTCTTTTCCTATTTCAAAAGTTTTAGTTTTCGAGGGTAATAGCTACGTATGTTGAAAAAATGAAGATATTAGACTATTTTATGATTGCAAATCGTAAAGAATGTGATTAAAGGCTCTTTTCCTATTTCAAAAGTTTTAGTTTTCGAGGGTAA
>NW_027064033.1:0-28711 GCF_032884065.1 Artemia franciscana
AATATCTTCATTTTTTCAACATACGTAGCTATTACCCTCGAAAACTAAAACTTTTGACATAGGAAAAGAGCCTTTAATCACATTTTTTACCATTTCCAATCATAAAATAGTCTAATATCTTCATCTTTTCAACATACGTAGCTATTACCCTCGAAAACTAAAACTTTTGAAATAGGAAAAGAGCCTTTAATCACATTCTTTACCATGTGCAATCATAAAATTGTCTAATATCTTCATTTTTCCACAGACAAAGCTCTTACCCTCGAAAACTAAAACTTTTGAAATAGGAAAAGAGCCTTTAATCACATTCTTTACCATTTGCAATCATAAAATAGTCTAATATCTTCATTTTTTTAACATACTTTTCTCTTACCCCCAAAAACTAAAACTTTTGAAATAGGAAAAGAGCCTTTAATCACATTCTTTACCATGTGCAATCATAAAATTGTCTAATATCTTCATTTTTTCCACATACAAAGATCTTACCCTCGAAAACTAAAACTTTTGAAATAGGAAAAGAGCCTTTAATCACATTCTTTACCATTTGCAATCATAAAATAGTCTAATATCTTCATTTTTTCAACATACGTAGCTATTACCCTTGAAAACTAAAACTTTTGAAATAGGAAAAGAGCCTTTAATCACATTCTTTACCATGTGCAATCATAAAATTGTCTAATATCTTCATTTTTTCTAAATACGTAGCTATTACCCTCGAAAACTAAGACTTTTGACATAGGAAAAGAGCCTTTAATCACATTTTTTACCATTTCCAATCATAAAATAGTCTAATATCTTCATTTTTTCAACATACGTAGCTATTACCCTCGAAAACTAAAACTTTTGAAATAGGAAAAGAGCCTTTAATCACATTCTTTACCATGTGCAATCATAAAATAGTCTAATATCTTCATTTTTTCAACATACGTAGCTATTACCCTCGAAAACTAAAACTTTTGAAATAGGAAAAGAGCCTTAAATCACATTCTTTACCATTTGCAATCATAAAATAGTCTAATATCTTCATTTTTTTAACATACGTAGCTATTACCCTCGAAAACTAAAATTTTTGAAATAGGAAAAGAGCCTTTAATCACATTCTTTACCATGTGCAATCATAAAATTGTCTAATATCTTCATTTTTTCAACATACGTAGCTATTACCCTCGAAAACTAAAACTTTGACATAGGAAAAGAGCCTTTAATCACATTCTTTACCATTTGCAATCATAAAATAGTCTAATATCTTCATTTTTTCAACATACGTAGCTATTACCCTCGAAAACTAAAACTTTTGAAATAGGAAAAGAGCCTTTAATCATATTCTTTACCATGTGCAATCATAAAATTGTCTAATATCTTCATTTTTTCCACAGACAAAGCTCTTACACTCGAAAACTAAAACTTTTGAAATAGGAAAAGAGCCTTTAATCACATTCTTTACCATTTGCAATCATAAAATAGTCTAATATCTTCATTTTTTCAACATACGTAGCTCTTACCCCCGAAAACTAAAACTTTTGAAATAGGAAAAGAGCCTTTAATCACATTCTTTACCATGTGCAATCATAAAATTGTCTAATATCTTCATTTTTTCAACATATGTAGCTATTACCCTCGAAAACTAAAACTTTTGACATAGGAAAAGAGCCTTTAATCACATTCTTTACCATTTGCAATCATAAAATAGTCTAATATCTTCATTTTTTCAACATACGTAGCTATGTACGTCAACATACGTCAACATACGAAAACTAAAACTTTTGACATAGGAAAAGAGCCTTTAATCACATTCTTTACCATTTGCAATCATAAAATAGTCTAATATCTTCATTTTTTCAACATACGTAGCTATTACCCTCGAAAACTAAAACTTTTGACATAGGAAAAGAGCCTTTAATCACATTTTTTACCATTTCCAATCATAAAATAGTCTAATATCTTCATCTTTTCAACATACGTAGCTATTACCCTCGAAAACTAAAACTTTTGAAATAGGAAAAGAGCCTTTAATCACATTCTTTACCATGTGCAATCAAAAAATTGTCTAATATCTTCATTTTTTCAACATACGTAGCTATTACCCTCGAAAACTAAAACTTATGACATAGGAAAAGAGCCATTAATCACATTCTTTACCATTTGCAATCATAAAATAGTCTAATATCTTCATTTTTTCAACATACGTAGCTATTACCTTCGAAAACTAAAACTTGTGAAATAGGAAAAGAGCCTTTAATCACATTCTTTACCATTTGCAATCATAAAATAGTCTAATATCTTCATTTTTTCAACAAACGTAGCTATTACCCTCGAAAACTAAAACTTTTGAAATAGGAAAAGAGCCTTTAATCACATTCTTTACCATGTGCAATCATAAAATTGTCTAATATCTTCATTTTTTCAACATACGTAGCTATTACCCTCGAAAACTAAAACTTTTGACATAGGAAAAGAGCCTTTAATCACATTCTTTACCATTTGCAATCATAAAATAGTCTAATATCTTCATTTTTTCAACATACGTAGCTATTACCCTCGAAAACTAAAACTTTTGAAATAGGAAAAGAGCTTTTAATCACATTCTTTACCATTTGCAATCATAAAATAGTCTAATATCTTCATTTTTTCAACATACGTAGCTATTACCCTTGAAAACTAAAACTTTTGAAATAGGAAAAGAGCCTTTAATCACATTCTTTACCATGTGCAATCTTAAAATTGTCTAATATCTTCCTTTTTCAACATACGTAGCTCTTACCCTCGAAAACTAAAACTTTTGAAATAGGAAAAGAGCCTTTAATCACATTCTTTACCATTTGCAATAATAAAATAGTCTAATATCTTCATTTTTTTAACATACTTAGCTCTTACCCCCAAAAACTAAAACTTTTGAAATAGGAAAAGAGCCTTTAATCACATTCTTTACCATTTGCAATCATAAAATAGTCTAATATCTTCATTTTTTCAACATACGTAGCTATTACCCTTGAAAACTAAAACTTTTGAAATAGGAAAAGAGCCTTTAATCACATTCTTTACCATGTGCAATCATAAAATTGTCTAATATCTTCATTTTTTCTAAATATGTAGCTATTACCCTCGAAAACTAAGACTTTTGACATAGGAAAAGAGCCTTTAATCACATTTTTTACCATTTCCAATCATAAAATAGTCTAATATCGTCATTTTTTCAACATACGTTGTATGTAGCTATTACCCTCGAAAACTAAAACTTTTGAAATAGGAAAAGAGCCTTTAATCACATTCTTTACCATGTGCAATCATAAAATAGTCTAATATCTTCATTTTTTCAACATACGTAGCTATTACCCTCGAAAACTAAAACTTTTGAAATAGGAAAAGAGCCTTAAATCACATTCTTTACCATTTGCAATCATAAAATAGTCTAATATCTTCATTTTTTCAACATACGTAGCTATTACCCTCGAAAACTAAAATTTTTGAAATAGGAAAAGAGCCTTTAATTACATTCTTTACCATGTGCAATCATAAAATTGTCTAATATCTTCATTTTTTCAACATACGTAGCTATTACCCTCGAAAACTAAAACTTTTGACATAGGAAAAGAGCCTTAAATCACATTCTTTACCATTTGCAATCATAAAATAGTCTAATATCTTCATTTTTTCAACATACGTAGCTATTACCCTCGAAAACTAAAACTTTTGAAATAGGAAAAGAGCCTTTAATCACATTCTTTACCATGTGCAATCATAAAATTGTCTAATATCTTCATTTTTTCCACAGACAAAGCTCTTACACTCGAAAACTAAAACTTTTGAAATAGGAAAAGAGCCTTTAATCACATTCTTTACCATTTGCAATCATAAAATAGTCTAATATCTTCATTTTTTCAACATACGTAGCTCTTACCCCCGAAAACTAAAACTTTTGAAATAGGAAAAGAGCCTTTAATCACATTCTTTACCATGTGCAATCATAAAATTGTCTAATATCTTCATTTTTTCAACATATGTAGCTATTACCCTCGAAAACTAAAACTTTTGACATAGGAAAAGAGCCTTTAATCACATTCTTTACCATTTGCAATCATAAAATAGTCTAATATCTTCATTTTTTCAACATACGTAGCTATTACCCTCGAAAACTAAAACTTTTAACATAGGAAAAGAGCCTTTAATCACATTCTTTACCATTTGCATTCATAAAATAGTCTAATATCTTCATTTTTTCAACATACGTAGCTATTACCCTCGAAAAATAAAACTTTTGAAATAGGAAAAGAGCCATTAATCACATTTTTTACCATGTGCAATCATAAAATTGTCTAATATCTTCATTTTTTCAACATACGTAGCTATTACCCTCGAAAACTAAAACTTTTGAAATAGGAAAAGAGCCTTTAATCCCATTCTTTACCATTTGCAATCATAAAATAGTCTAATATCTTCATTTTTTCCACAGACCTAGCTATTACCCTCGAAAACTAAAACTTTTGACATAGGAAAAGAGCCTTTAATCACATTCTTTACCATGTGCAATCATAAAATTGTCTAATATCTTCATTTTTTCAACATACGTAGCTATTACCCTCGAAAACTAAAACTTTTGACATAGGAAAAGAGCCTTTAATCACATTCTTTACCATTTGCAATCATAAAATAGTCTAATATCTTCATTTTTTCAACATACGTAGCTATTACCCTCGAAAACTAAAACTTTTGACATAGGAAAAGAGCCTTTAATCACATTTTTTACCATTTCCAATCATAAAATAGTCTAATATCTTCATCTTTTCAACATACGTAGCTATTACCCTCGAAAACTAAAACTTTTGAAATAGGAAAAGAGCCTTTAATCACATTCTTTACCATGTGCAATCAAAAAATTGTCTAATATCTTCATTTTTTCAACATACGTAGCTATTACCCTCGAAAACTAAAACTTATGACATAGGAAAAGAGCCATTAATCACATTCTTTACCAATTGCAATCATAAAATAGTCTAATATCTTCATTTTTTCAACATACGTAGCTATTACCTTCGAAAACTAAAACTTGTGAAATAGGAAAAGAGCCTTTAATCACATTCTTTACCATTTGCAATCATAAAATAGTCTAATATCTTCATTTTTTCAACAAACGTAGCTATTACCCTCGAAAACTAAAACTTTTGAAATAGGAAAAGAGCCTTTAATCACATTCTTTACCATGTGCAATCATAAAATTGTCTAATATCTTCATTTTTTCAACATACGTAGCTATTACCCTCGAAAACTAAAACTTTTGACATAGGAAAAGAGCCTTTAATCACATTCTTTACCATTTGCAATCATAAAATAGTCTAATATCTTCATTTTTTCAACATACGTAGCTATTACCCTCGAAAACTAAAACTTTTGAAATAGGAAAAGAGCCTTTAATCACATTCTTTACCATTTGCAATCATAAAATAGTCTAATATCTTCATTTTTTCAACATACGTAGCTATTACCCTTGAAAACAAAAACTTTTGAAATAGGAAAAGAGCCTTTAATCACATTCTTTACCATGTGCAATCTTAAAATTGTCTAATATCTTCCTTTTTCAACATACGTAGCTATTACCCTCGAAAACTAAAACTTTTGACATAGGAAAAGAGCCTTTAATCACATTTTTTACCATTTCCAATCATAAAATAGTCTAATATCTTCATCTTTTCAACATACGTAGCTATTACCCTCGAAAACTAAAACTTTTGAAATAGGAAAAGAGCCTTTAATCACATTCTTTACCATGTGCAATCATAAAATTGTCTAATATCTTCATTTTTCCACAGACAAAGCTCTTACCCTCGAAAAATAAAACTTTTGAAATAGGAAAAGACCCTTTAATCACATTCTTTACCATTTGCAATCATAAAATAGTCTAATATCTTCATTTTTTTAACATACTTAGCTCTTACCCCCAAAAACTAAAACTTTTGAAATTGGAAAAGAGCCTTTAATCACATTCTTTACCATGTGCAGTCACAAAATAGTCTAATATCTTCATTTTTTCCACGGACGTAGTTATTACCCCCGAAAACTAAAACTTTTGAAATAGAAAAAGAGCCTTCAATCACATTCTTTACCATGTGTAATCATAAAATAGTCTAGTATCTTCATTTATTCCACAGACATAGCTATTACCCTCGAAAACAAAAACTTTTGAAATAGAAAAACAGTCTTTAATCACATTCTTTACCATATGCAATTATAAAATAGTCTAATATCTTCATTTTTTCCAAAGACGTAGCTATTACCCCCGAAAACTAAAACTTTTGAAATAGGAAAAGAGCCTTTAATCACATTCTTTACCATGTGCAATCATAAAATAGTCTAATATCTTCATTTTTTCCAAGGACGTAGCTATTACCCCCGAAAACTAAAACTTTTGAAATAGGAAAAGATCCTTTAATCACATTCTTTACCATGTGCAATCATAAAATAGTCTAATATCTTTATTTTTCCACAGACATAGCTATCACCCTCGAAAACTAAAACTTTTGAAATAGGAAAAGAGCCTTTAATCACATTCTTTACCATGTGCAATCACAAAATAGTCGAATATCTTCATTTTTTCCAAGGACGTAGCTATTACCCCCGAAAACTAAAACTTTTGAAATAGGAAAAGAGCCTTTAATCACATTCTTTACCATGTGCAATCATAAAATAGTCTAATATCTTCATTTTTTCCAAGGACATAACTATTACCCCCTAAAACTAAAACTTTTGAAATAGGAAACGAGCCTTTAATAACATTCTTTACGATGTGCAATCATAAAGTAGTCTAATATTTTCATTTTTTCCACATACATAGCTATTACCCTCGAAAACTAAAACTTTTGAAACAGGAAAAGAGCCTTTAATCACAATATTAACCATTTGCAATCATAAAATAGTCTAATATCTTCATTTTTTCAAGGACGTAGCTATTACCCCCGAAAACTCAAACTTTTGAAATAGGAAAAGAGCCTTTAATCACATTCTTTACCATGTGCAATCATAAAATAGTCTAATATCTTCATTTTTTCCAAGGACGTAGCTATTACCCCCCGAAAACTAAAACTTTTGAAATAGGAAAAGAGCCTTTAATCACATTCTTTACCATGCGCAATCATAAAATAGTCTAACATCTTCATTTTTTCCAAAGACATAGCTATTACCCTCGAAAAATAAAACTTTTGAAATAGGAAACGAGCCTTTAATCACATTCTTTACCATGTGCAATCTAAAATAGTCTAATATCTTCATTTTTTCCACAGACATAGCTATTACCCTCGAAAACGAAAACTTTTGAAATAGGAAAAGAGCCTTTAATCATATTCTTTACCATGTACAATCATAAAATAGTCTAATATCTTCATTTTTTCCACGGACGTATTTATTACCCCCGAAAACTAAAACTTTTGAAATAGGAAAAGAGTCTTTAATCACATTCTTTACCATGTGCAATCATAAAATAGTCTAATATCTTCATTTTTTCCATGGGACGTAGCTATTACCCCCGAAATTAGAAACTTTTGAAATAGGAAAAGAGCCTTTCATCACATTCTTTACCATGTGCAATCATAAAATAGTCTAATATATTCATTTTTTCCACGGATGTAGCTATTACTCCAGAAAACTAAAACTTTTGAAATAGGAAAAGAGCCTTTAATCACATTCTTTACCATGTGCAATCATAAAATAGTCTAATATCTTCATTTTTTCCACGGACGTAGCTACTACCCACGAAAATTAAACTTTTGAAATAAGAAAAGATCCTTTAATCACATTCTTTACCATTTGCAATCATAAAATAGTCTAATATCTTCATTTTTTTCCACAAAAGTAGCTATTACCCCCGAAAACTAAAACTTTTGAAATAGGAAAAGAGCCTTTAATCACATTCTTTACCATGTGCAATCATAAAATAGTCTAATATCTTCATTTTTTCCACGGACGTAGCTATTACCCCCGAAAACTAAAACTTTTGAAATAAGAAAAGAGCCTTTAATCACATTCTTTACCATGTGCAATCATAAAATAGTCTAATATCTTCATTGTTTCCACAGACGTAGCTATTACCCCCCGAAAACTAAAACTTTTGAAATAGGACAAGAGCCTTTAATCACATTCTTTACCATGTGCAATCATAAAATAGTCTAATATCTTTATTTTTTCCACGGACGTAGCTATTACCCCCAAAAACTAAAACTATTGAAATAGTAAAAGAACCTTTAATCACATTCTTTACCATTTGCAATCATAAAATAGTCTAATATCTTCATTTTTTCCACAGACGTAGCTATTACCCCCGAAAACTAAAACTTTTGAAATAGGAAAAGAGCCTTTAATCACATTTTTTACCATGTGCAATCATAAAATAGTCTAACATCTTCATTTTTTCCAAGGACGTAGCTATTACCCCCGAAAACTAAAACTTTTGAAATAGAAAAAGAGCCTTTAATCACATTCTTTACCAAGCGCAATCATAAAATAGTGTAATATCTTCATTTTTTCCAAGGACATAGCTATTACCCTCGAAAACTAAAACTTTTGAAATAGGAAAAGAGCCTTTAATCACATTCTTTACCATGTGCAATCATAAAATAGTCGAATATCTTCATTTTTTCCAAGGACAAAGCTATTACCCCCGAAAACTGAAACTTTTGAAATAGGAAAAGAGCCTTTAATCACATTTTTTACCATGTGCAATCATAAAGTAGTCTAATATCTTCATTTTTTCCACATACATAGCTATTACCCTCGAAAACTAAAACTTTTGAAACAGGAAAAGAGCCTTTAATCACATTCTTTACCAAGCGCAATCATAAAATAGTCTAATATCTTCATTTTTTTCAAGGACGTAGCTATTACCCCCTAAAACTAAAACTTTTGAAATAGGAAAAGAGCCTTTAATCACATTCTTTACCATGTGCAATCATAAAATAGTCTAATATCTTCATTTTTTCCAAGGACGTAGGTATTACCCCCGAAAATTAAAACTTTTGAAATAGGAAAAGAGCCTTTAATCACATTCTTTACCGTGTGCAATCATAAAATAGTCTAATACCTTCATTTTTTTCCACAGACGTAGCTATTACCCCCGAAAACAAAAAATTTTGAAATAGGAAAAGAGCCTTTAATAACATTCTTTACCATGGGCAATCATAAAATAGTCTAATATCTTTATTTTTTCCACGGACGCAGCTATTACCCCCGAAAACTAAAACTTTTGAAATAGGAAAAGAGCCTTTAATCACATTCTTTACCATGTGCAATCATAAAATAGTCTAATATCTTCATTTTTTCCAAAGACATAGCTATTACCCTCGAAAACTAAAACTTTTGAAATAGGAAAAGAGCCTTTAATCACATTCTTTACCATGTGCAATCATAAAATAGTCTAATATCTTCATTTTTTCCACGGACGTAGCTATTACCCCCGAAAACTTAAACTTTTGTAATAGGAAAAGAGCCATTAATCACATTCTTTACCATGTGCAATCATAAAATGATCTAATATCTTCATTGTTTTTCCAAGGACGTAGCTATTACCCCCGAAAACTAAAACTTTTGAAATAGGAAAAGAGCCTTTAATCACATTCTTTACCATGTGCAATCATAAAATAGTCTAATATCCTCATTTTTTCCAAAGACGTAGCAATTACCCCCGAAAACTAAAACCTTTGAAATAGGAAAAGAGCCTTTAATCACATTGTTTACCATGTGCAATCATAAAATATTCTAATATCTTCATTTTTTCCACGGACGTAGCTATTACCCCCGAAAACCAAAACTTTTGAAATAGGAAAAGAGCCTTTAATCACATTGTTTACCATGTGCAATCACAAAATAGTCTAATATCTTAATTTTTTCCACGGACGTAGTTATTACCCCCGAAAACTAAAACTTTTGAAATAGAAAAAGAGCCTTTAATCACATTCTTTACCATGTGCAATCATAAAATAGTCTAGTATCTTCATTTTTTCCACGGACGTAGCTATTACTCCCGAAAACTAAAACTTTTGTAAAAGGAAAAGAGCCTTTAATCACATTCTTTACCATGTGCAATCATAAAATAGTCTAATATCTTCATTGTTTCCAAGGACGTAGCTATTACCCCCGAAAACTAAAACTTTTGAATAGGAAAAGAGCCTTTAATCACATTCTTTACCATGTAAAATCATAAAATAGTCTAATATCTTCATTTTTTCCAAGGATGTAGCTATTACCCCCCGAAAACTAAAACTTTTGAAATAGGAAAAGAGCCTTTAATCACATTCTTTACCAAGTGCAATCATAAAATTGTCTAATATCTTCATTTTTTTCCAAAGACATAGCTATTACCCTCGAAAACTAAAACTTTTGAAATAGGAAAAGAGCCTTTAATCACATTCTTTACCATGTGCAATCATAAAATAGTCTAATATCTTCATCTTTTCCACGGACATAGCTATAACCCCCGAAAACTAAAACTTTTGAAATGGGAAAAGAGCCTTTAATCACATTCTTTACCATGTGCAATCATAAAATAGTCTAATATCTTCATTTTTTCAACGGACGCAGCTATTGCCCCCGAGAACTAAAACTTTTGAAATAGTAAAAGAGCCTTTAATCACATTCTTTACCATGTGCAATCATAAAATAGTCTAATATCCTCATTTTTTCCACGGACGTAGCTAATACCCCCGAAAACTAAAAATTTTGAAATAGGAAAAGAGCCTTTAATCACATTCTTTACCATTTGCAATCATAAAATAGTCTAATATCTCCATTTTTTCCACAGACGTAGCTATTACCCCCCAAAAACTAAAACTTTTGAAATAGGAAAAGAGCCTTCAATCACATTCTTTACCATGTGCAATCATAAAATAGCCTAATATCTTTATTTTTTCCACGGACGTAGCTATTACCCCCGAAAACTAAGACTTTTGAAATAGGAAAAGAGCCTTTAATCACATTCTTTACCATGTGCAATCATAAAATAGTCTAATATCTTCATTTTTTCCAAAGACATAGCTATTACCCTCGAAAACTAAAACTTTTGAAATAGGAAAAGAGCCTTTAACCACATTCTTTACCATGTGCAATCATAAAATAGTCTAATATCTTCATTTTTTCCACGGACGTAGCTATTACCCCCGAAAACTAAAACTTTTGAAATAGGAAAAGAGCCTTTAATCACATTCTTTACCATGTGCAATCATAAAATAGTCTAATATCTTCATTTTTTCCACGGACGTAGCTATTACCCCCAAAAACTGAAATTTTTGAAATAGGAAAAGGGCGTTTAATCACATTCTTTACCATGTGCAATCATAAAATAGTCTAATATCTTCATTTTTTCCACGGACATAGCTACTACCTCCAAAAACTAAAAATTTTGAAATAGGAAAAGAGCCTTTAATCACATTCTTTACCATGTGCAATCATAAAATAGTCTAATATCTTCATTTTTTCAACATACGTAGCTATTGCCCCCCGAAAACTAAAACTTTTGAAATAGGAAAAGAGCCTTTAATCACATTCTTTACCATGTGCAATCATAAAATAGTCTATCATCTTCATTTTTTTCCACGGACATAGCTACTACCTCCAAAAACTAAAAATTTTGAAATAGGAAAAGAGCCTTTAATCACATTCTTTACCATTTGCAATCATAAAATAGTCTAATATCTTCATTTTTTCCACAGACGTAGCTATTACCCTCGAAAACTAAAACTTTTGAAATAGGCAAAGAGCCTTTAATCACATTCTTTACCATGTGCAATCATAAAATAGTCTAATATCTTCATTATTTCCACGGACGTAGCTATTACCCCCAAAAACTAAAATTTTGAAATAGAAAAAGAGTCTTTAATCACATTCTTTACCATGTGCAATCATAAAATAGTCTAATATCTTGATTATTTTTCAAGGACATAGCTATTACCCCCGAAAACTAAAACTTTTGAAATAGGAAAAGAGCCATTAATCACATTCTTTACCATGTGCAATCATAAAATAGTCTAATATCTTCATTGTTTTTCCAAGGACGTAGCTATTACCCCCGAAAACTAAAACTTTTGAAATAGGAAAAGAGTCTTTAATCACATTTTTTACCATGTGCAATCATAAAATAGTCTAATATCTACAATTTTTCCAAAGACGTAGCTATTACCCCCGAAAACTAAAACCTTTGAAATAGTAAAAGAGCCTTTAATCACATTCTTTACCATGTGCAATCATAAAATAGTCTAATATCTTCATTGTTTTTCCAAGGACGTAGCTATTACCCCCGAAAACTAAAACTTTTGAAATAGGAAAAGAGCCTTTAATCACATTCTTTACCATTTGCAATCATAAAATAGTCTAATATCCTCATTTTTTCCACGGACGTAGCTACTACCCCCGAAAACTAAAACTTTTGAAATAAGAAAAGAGCCTTTAGTCACATTCTTTACCATGTGCAATCATAAAATAGTCTAATATCTACATTTTTTCCAAAGACGTAGCTATTACCCCCGAAAACTAAAACCTTTGAAATAGTAAAAGAGCCTTTAATCACATTCTTTACCATGTGCAATCATAAAATAGTCTAATATCCTCATTTTTTCCACGGACGTAGCTACTACCCCCCGAAAACTAAAACTTTTGAAATAAGAAAAGAGCCTTTAATCACATTCTTTACCATGTGCAATCATAAAATAGTCTAATATCTTCATTTTTTCCACGGACGTAGCTATTACCCCCAAAAACTGAAATTTTTGAAATAGGAAAAGAGCGTTTAATCACATTCTTTACCATGTGCAATCATAAAATAGTCTAATATCTTCATTTTTTCCACGGACGTAGCTATTGCCCCCGAAAACTAAAACTTTTGAAATAGGAAAAAAGCCTTGAATCACATTCTTTACCATGTGCAATCATAAAATAGTCTAATATCTTCATTTTTTCCACGGACGTAGCTACTACCTCCAAACACTAAAAATTTTGAAATAGGAAAAGAGCCTTTAATCACATTCTTTACCATTTGCAATCATAAAATAGTCTAATATCTTCATTTTTTCCACAGACGTAGCTATTACCCTCGAAAACTAAAACTTTTGAAATAGGAAAAGAGCATTTAGTCACATTCTTTACCATGTGCAATCATAAAATAGTCTAATATCTTCATTTTTTTCCACGGACGTAGCTATTACCCCCGAAAACTAAAATTTTGAAATAGAAAAAGAGTCTTTAATCACATTCTTTACCATGTGCAATCATAAAATAGTCTAATATCTTGATTATTTTTCAAGGACATAGCTATTACCCCCGAAAACTAAAACTTTTAAAATAAAAGAAGAGCCTTTATTCACATTCTTTATCATTTGCAATCATAAAATAGTCTAATATCTTCATTTTTTCCAAGGACGTAGCTATTACCCCCGAAAACTAAAAGTTTTGAAATAGGAAAAGAGCCTTTAATCAGATTCTTTACCATGTGCAATCATAAAATAGTCTAATATCTTCATTGTTTTCCCAAGGACGTAGCTATTACCCCCGAAAACTAAAACGTTTGAAATAGGAAAAGAGCCTTTAATCTCATTCTTTACCATGTGCAATCATAAAATAGTCTAATATTTTCATTTTTTCCAAGAATGTAGCTATTACCCCCGAAAACTAAAACTTTTGAAATAGGAAAAGAGCCTTTAATCACATTCTTTACCATTTGCAATCATAAAATAGTCTAATATCTTCATTTTTTTCCACGGAAGTAGCTATTACTCCCGAAAACTAAAACTTTTGAAATAGGAAAAGAGCCTTTAATCACATTCTTTAACATGTGCAATCATAAAATAGTCTAATATCTTCATTTTTTCCAAAGACATAGCTATTACCCTCGAAAACTAAAACTTTTGAAATAGGAAAAGAGCCTTTAACCACATTCTTTACCATGTGCAATCATAAAATAGTCTAATATCTTCATTTTTTCCACGGAAGTAGCTATTACCCCCGAAAACTAAAACTTTTGAAATAGGAAGAGAGCCTTTAATCACATTCTTTACCATGTGCAATCATAAAAAAGTCTAATATCTTCATTTTTTCGACGGACGTAGCTATTACCCCCCGAAAACTGAAATTTTTGAAATAGGAAAAGAGCGTTTAATCACATTCTTTACCATGTGCACTCATAAAATAGTCTAATATCTTCATTTTTTCCACGGACGTAGCTATTGCCCCCGAAAACTAAAACTTTTGAAATAGGAAAAGAGCCTTTAATCACATTCTTTACCCTGTGCAATCATAAAATAGTCTAATATCTTCATTTTTTCCACGGACGTAGCTACTACCTCCAAAAACTAAAAATTTTGAAATAGGAAAAGAGCCTTTAATCACATTCTTTACCATTTGCAATCATAAAATAGTCTAATATCTTCATTTTTTCCAAGGACGTAGCTATTACCCCCCGAAAACTAAAACTTTTGAAATAGGAAAAGAGCCTTTAATCACATTCTTTACCGTGTGCAATCATAAAATAGTCTAATACCTTCATTTTTTCCACAGACGTAGCTATTACCCCCGAAAACAAAAACTTTTGAAATAGGAAAAGAGCCTTTAATCACATTCTTTACCATGTGCAATCATAAAATAGTGTAATATCTTTATTTTTTCCACGGCCGTAGCTATTACCCCCGAAAACTAAAACTTTTGAAATAGGAAAAGAGCCTTTAATCACATTCTTTACCATGTGCAATCATAAAATAGTCTAATATCTTCATTTTTTCCAAAGACATAGCTATTACCCTCGAAAACTAAAACTTTTGAAATAGGAAAAGAGCCTTTAATCACATTCTTTACCATGTGCAATCATAAAATAGTCTAATATCTTCATTTTTTCCAAGGATGTAGCTATTACCCCCGAAAACTAAAACTTTTGAAATAGGAAAAGAGCCTTTAATCACATTCTTTACCATGTACAATCATAAAATAGTCTAATATCTTCATTTTTTCCAAAGACATAGCTATTACCCTCGAAAACTAAAACTTTTGAAATAGGAAAAGAGCCTTTAATCACATTCTTTACCATGTACAATCATAAAATAGTCTAATATCTTCAGTTTTTCCACAGACGTAGCTATTACCCCCGAAAACTAAAACTTTTGAAATAGAAAAAGAGCCTTTAATCACATTCTTTACCATGTGCAATCATAAAATAGTCTAATATCTTCATTTTTTCCACGGACGTAGCTATTGCCCCCGAAAACTAAAACTTTCGAAATAGTAAAAGAGCCTTTAATCACATTCTTTACCATGTGCAATCATAAAATAGTCTAATATCCTCATTCTTTCCACGGACGTAGCTACTACCCCCGAAAACTAAAAATTTTGAAATAGGAAAAGAGCCTTTAATCACATTCTTTACCATTTGCAATCATAAAATAGTCTAATATCCTCATTTTTTCCACAGACGTAGCTATAATCCCCAAAAACTAAAACTTTTGAAATAGGAAAAGAGCCTTCAATCACATTCTTTACCATGTGCAATCATAAAATAGTCTAATATCTTCATTTTTTCCACGGACGTAGCTATTACCCCCGAAAACTAAAACTTTTGAAATAGGAAAAGAGCCATTAATCACATTCTTTACCATGTGCAATCATAAAATAGTCTAATATCTTCATTGTTAATCCAAGGACGTAGCTATTACCCTCAAAAACTAAAACTTTTGAAATAGGAAAAGAGCCTTTAATCACATTCTTTACCATGTGCAATCATAAAATAGTCTAATATCTTCATTTTTTCCACGGACGTAGCTATTACCCCCAAAAACTAAAACTTTTGAAATAGGAAAAGAACCTTTAATCACATTCTTTACCATGTGCAATCATAAAATAGTCTAATATCTTCATTTTTTCCATGGACGTAGCTATTACTCCAAAAAAACAAAACTCTTGAAATAGGAAAAGAGCCTTTAATCACATTCTTTACCATGTGCAATCATAAAATTGTCTAATATCTTCATTTTTTCCACCGAGGTAGCTATTGCCCCCAAAAACTAAAACTTTTGAAATAGTAAAAGAGCCTTTAATCACATTCTTTACCATGTGCAATCATAAAATAGTCTAATATCCTCATTTTTTCCACGGACGTAGCTACTACCCCCGAAAACTAAAAATTTTGAAATAGGAAAAGAGCCTTTATTCACATTCTTTACCATGTGCAATCATAAAATAGTCAAATATCTTCATTTTTTCCACGGACGTAGCTATTACCCCCGAAAACTAAAACTTTTGAAATAGAAAAAGAGTCTTTAATCACATTCTTTACCATGTGCAATCATAAAATAGTCTAATATCTTCATTTTTTTCCAAGGACGTAGCTATTACCCCCGAAAACGAAAACTTTTGAAATAGGAAAAGAGCCATTAATCACATTCTTTACCATGTGCAATCATAAAATAGTCTAATATCTTCATTGTTTTTCCAAGGACGTAGCTATTACCCCCGAAAACTAAAACTTTTGAAATAGGAAAAGAGCCTTTAATCACATTCTTTACCATGTACAATCATAAAATAGTCTAATATCTTCATTTTTTCCAAAGACGTTGCTATTACCCCCGAAAACTAAAACTTTTCAAATAGGAAAAGAGCCTTTAATCACATTCTTTACCATGTATAATCATAAAATAGTCTAATATCTTCATTTTTTCCACGGACGTAGCTATTACCCCGAAAACTAAAACTTTTGAAATAGGAAAAGAGTCTTTAATCACATTCTTTACCATTTGCAATCATAAAATAGTCTAATATCTTCATTTTTTCCACAGACGTAGCTATTACCCCGAAAACTAAAACTTTTCAAATAGGAAAAGAGCCTTTAATCACTTTCTTTACCATGTGCAATCATAAAATAGTCTAATATCTTAGTCTATTATATATAAAATAGTCTAAAATAGTCTAATATCTTCATTTTTTCCACAGACGTAGCTATTACCCCGAAAACTAAAACTTTTCAAATAAGAAAAGAGCCTTTAATCACATTCTTTACCATATGCAATCATAAAATAGTCTAATATCTTCATTTTTTCCACGGACATAGCTACTACCTCCGAAAACTAAAATTTTGAAATAGGAAAAGAGCCTTTAATCACATTCTTTACCATTTGCAATCATAAAATAGTCTAATATCTTCATTTTTTCCACGGACGTAGCTATTACCCCCGAAAACTAAAACTTTTGAAATAGGAAAATAGCCATTAATCACATTCTTTACCATGTGCAATCATAAAATAGTCTAATATCTTCATTGTTTTTCCAAGGACGTAGCTATTACCCCCGAAAACTAAAACTTTTGAAATAGTAAAAGAGCCTTTAATCACATTCTTTACCATGTACAATCATAAAATAGTCTAATATCTACATTTTTTCCACAGACGTAGCTATTACCCCCGAAAACTAAAACCTTTGAAATAGTAAAAGAGCCTTTAATCACATTCTTTACCATGTGCAATCATAAAATAGTCTAATATCCTCATTTTTTCCACGGACGTAGCTACTACCCCCCGAAAACTAAAACTTTTGAAATAGGAAAAGAGCCTACAATCACATTCTTTACCATGTGCAATCATAAAATAGTCTAATATCTTTATTTTTTCCACGGACGTAGCTATTACCCCCGAAAACTAAAACTTTTGAAATAGGAAAAGAGCCTTTAATCACATTCTTTACCATGTGCAATCATAAAATAGTCTAGTATCTTCATTTTTTCCAAAGACATAGCTATTACCCTCGAAAACTAAAACTATTTGAAATAGGAAAAGAGCCTTTAACCACATTCTTTACCATGTGGTCATAAAATAGTCTAATATCTTCAGTTTTTCCACGGACGTAGCTATTACCCCCAAAAACTGAAATTTTTGAAATAGAAAAGAGCGTTTAATCACATTCTTTACCATATGCAATCATAAAATAGTCTAATATCTTCATTTTTTCCACGGACGTAGCTATTGCCCCCGAAAACTAAAACTTTTGAAATAGGAAAAGAGCCTTTAATCACATTCTTTACCATGTGGAATCATAAAATAGTCTAATATCTTCATTTTTTCCACGGACGTAGCTACTACCTCCAAAAACTAAAAATTTTGAAATAGGAAAAGAGACTTTAATCACATTCTTTACCATTTGCAATCATAAAATAGTCTAATATCTTCATTTTTCCAACATACGTAGCTATTACCCTCGAAAACGAAAACTTTTGAAATAGGAAAAGAGCCTTTAATCACATTCTTTACCATGTGCAATCCTAAAATAGTCTAGTATCTTCATTTTTTCCACGGACGTAGCTATACCCCCGAAAACTAAAATTTTGAAATAGAAAAAGAGTCTTTAATCACATTCTTTACCATGTGCAATCATAAAATAGTCTAATATCTTGATTATTTTTCAAGGACATAGCTATTACCCCCGAAAACTAAAACTTTTGAAATAAAAAAAGAGCCTTTATTCACATTCTTTATCATTTGCAATCATAAAATAGTCTAATATCTTCATTTTTTTCCAAGGACGTAGCTATTACCCCCCGAAAACTAAAACTTTTGAAATAGGAAAAGAGCCTTTAATCAGATTCTTTACCATGTGCAATCATAAAATAGTCGAATATCTTCATTTTTTTCCCAAGGACGTGGCTATTACCCCCGAAAACTAAAACGTTTGAAATAGGAAAAGAGCCTTTAATCTCATTCTTTACCATGTGCAATCATAAAATAGTCTAATATCTTCATTTTTTCCAAGGACGTAGCTATTACCCCCGAAAACTAAAACTTTTGAAATAGGAAAAGAGCCTTTAATCACATTCTTTACCATGTGCAATCATAAAATAGTCTAATATCTTCATTTTTTCCACGGAAGTAGCTATTACTCCCGAAAACTAAAACTTTTGAAATAGGAAAAGAGCCTTTAATCACATTCTTTACCATGTGCAATCATAAAATAGTCTAATATCTTCATTTTTTCCAAAGACATAGCTATTACCCTCAAAAACTAAAACTTTTGAAATAGGAAAAGAGCCTTTAACCGCATTGTTTACCATGTGCAATCATAAAATAGTCTAATATCTTCATTTTTTCCACGGAAGTAGCTATTACCCCTGAAAACTAAAACTTTTGAAATAGGAAAAGAGCCTTTAATCACATTCTTTACCATGTGCAATCATAAAATAGTCTAATATCTTCATTTTTTCGACGGACGTAGCTATTACCCCCCGAAAACTGAAATTTTTGAAATAGGAAAAGAGCGTTTAATCACATTCTTTACCATGTGCAATCATAAAATAGTCTAATATCTTCATTTTTTCCACGGACGTAGCTATTGCCCCCGAAAACTAAAACTTTTGAAATAGGAAAAGAGCCTTTAATCACATTCTTTACCATGTGCAATCATAAAATAGTCTAATATCTTCATTTTTTCCACGGACATAGCTACTACCTCCAAAAACTAAAAATTTTGAAATAGGAAAAGAGCCTTTAATCACATTCTTTACCATGTGCAATCATAAAATAGTCTAATATCTTCATTTTTTCCACGGACGTAGCTACTACCTCCAAAAACTAAAAATTTTGAAATAGGAAAAGAGCCTTTAATCACATTCTTTACCATTTGCAATCATAAAATAGTCTACTATCTTCATTTTTTCCGCAGACGTAGCTATTACCCTCGAAAACTAAAACTTTTGAAATAGGAAAAGAGCCTTTAATCACATTCTTTACCATGTGCAATCCTAAAATAGTCTAGTATCTTCATTTTTTCCACGGACGTAGCTATACCCCCGAAAACTAAAATTTTGAAATAGAAAAAGAGTCTTTAATCACATTCTTTACCATGTGCAATCGTAAAATAGTCTAATATCTTGATTATTTTTCAAGGACATAGCTATTACCCCCGAAAACTAAAACTTTTGAAATAAAAAAAGAGCCTTTATTCACATTCTTTATCATTTGCAATCATAAAATAGTCTAATATCTTCATTTTTTTCCAAGGACGTAGCTATTACCCCCGAAAACTAAAACTTTTGAAATAGGAAAAGAGCCTTTAATCAGATTCTTTACCATGTGCAATCATAAAATAGTCGAATATCTTCATTTTTTTCCCAAGGACGTGGCTATTACCCCCGAAAACTAAAACGTTTGAAATAGGAAAAGAGCCTTTAATCTCATTCTTTACCATGTGCAATCATAAAATAGTCTAATATCTTCATTTTTTCCAAGGACGTAGCTATTACCCCCCGAAAACTAAAACTTTTGAAATAGGAAAAGAGCCTTTAATCACATTGTTTACCATGTGCAATCATAAAATAGTCTAATATCTTCATTTTTTCCACGGAAGTAGCTATTACTCCCGAAAACTAAAACTTTTGAAATAGGAAAAGAGCCTTTAATCACATTCTTACCATGTGCAATAATAAAATAGTCTAATATCTTCATTTTTTCCAAAGACATAGCTATTACCCTCGAAAACTAAAACTTTTGAAATAGGAAAAGAGCCTTTAACTGCATTCTTTACCATGTGCAATCATAAAATAGTCTAATATCTTCATTTTTTCCACGGAAGTAGCTATTACCCCCGAAAACTAAAATTTTCGAAATAGGAAAAGAGCCTTTAATCATATTCTTTACCATGTGCAATCATAAAATAGTCTAATATCTTCATTTTTTCGACGGACGTAGCTATTACCCCGAAAACTGAAATTTTACCATTTGCAATCATAAAATAGTCTAATATCTTCATTTTTTCCACAGACGTAGCTATTACCCCCGAAAACTAAAACTTTTGAAATAGGAAAAGAGCCTTTAATCACATTCTTTACCATGTGCAATCATAAAATAGTCTAATATCTTCATTTTTACAACGGACGTAGTTATTACCCCCAAAAACTAAAACTTTTGAAATAGAAAAAGAGCCTTTAATCACATTCTTTATCATTTGCAATCATAAAATAGTCTAATATCTTCATTTTTTCCACAGACGTAGCTATTACCCCCGAAAACAAAAAATTTTGAAATAGGAAAAGAGCCTTTAATCACATTCTTTACCATGTGCAATCATAAAATAGTCTAATATCTTTATTTTTTCCACGGACATAGCTATTACCCCCGAAAACTAAAACTTTTGAAATAGGAAAAGAGCCTTTAATCACATTCTTTACCATGTGCAATCATAAAATAGTATAATATCTTCATTTTTTCCAAAGACATAGCTATTACCTCGAAAACTAAAACTTTTGAAATAGGAAAAGAGCCTTTAATCACATTCTTTACCATGTGCAATATTAAAATAGTCTAATATCTTCATTTTTTCCAAGGATGTAGCTATTACCCCCGAAAACTAAAACTTTTGAAATAGGAAAAGAGCCTTTATTCACATTCTTTACCATGTACAATCATAAAATAGTCTAATATCTTCATTTTTTCCAAAGACATAGCTTTTACCCTCGAAAACTAAAACTTTTGAAATAGGAAAAGAGCCTTTAATCACATTCTTTACCATATGCAATCATAAAATAGTTTAATATCTTCATTTTTTCCACAGACGTAGCTATTACCCCCGAAAACTAAAACTTTTGAAATAGGAAAAGAGCCTTTAATCACATTTTTTACCATGTGTAATCATAAAAAAGTCTAATATCTTCATTTTTTCCACGGACGTAGCTATTACCCCCAAAAACTAAAACTTTTGAAATAGAAAAAGAGCCTTTAATCACATTCTTTACCATGTGCAATCATAAAATAGTCTAATATCTTCATTTTTTCCACGGACGTAGCTATTGCCCCCGAAAACTAAAAACTTTTGAAATAGTAAAAGAGCCTTTAATCACATTCTTTACCATGTGCAATCATAAAATAGTCTAATATCCTCATTTTTTCCACGGACGTAGCTACTTCCCCCGAAAACTAAAAATTTTGAAATAGGAAAAGAGCCTTTAATCACATTCTTTACCATTTGCAATCATAAAATAGTCTAATATCCTCATTTTTTCCACAGACGTAGCTATAACCCCCGAAAACTAAAACTTTTGAAATAGGAAAAGAGCCTTCAATCACATCCTTTACCATGTGCAATCATAAAATAGTCTAATATCTTCATTTTTTCCACGGACGTAGCTATTACCCCCGAAAACTAAAACTTTTGAAATAGGAAAAGAGCCATTAATCACATTCTTTACCATGTGCAATCATAAAATAGTCTAATATCTTCATTGTTTTTCCAAGAACGTAGCTATTACCCCCGAAAACTAAAACTTTTGAAATAGGAAAAGAGCCTTTAATCACATTCTTTACCATGTGCAATCATAAAATAGTCTAATATCTTCATTTTTTCCAAAGACGTAGCTATTACCCCCGAAAACTAAAACTTTTGAAATAGGAAAAGAGACTTTAATCACATTCTTTACCATGTACAATCATAAAATAGTCTAATATCTTCATTTTTTCCACGACGTAGCTATTACCCCGAAAACTAAAACTTTTCAAATAGGAAAAGAGCCTTTAATCACATTCTTTACCATGTGCAATCATAAAATAGTCTAATATCTTCATTTTTTCCACGGACGTAGCTATTACCCCCAAAAACTAAAACTTTTGAAATAGGAAAAGAACCTTTAATCACATTCTTTACATGTGCAATCATCAAATAGTCTAATATCTTCATTTTTTCCACGAACGTAGCTGTTACTCCAAAAAACTAAAACTTTTGAAATAGGAAAAGAGCCTTTAATCACATTCTTTACCATGTGCAATCATAAAATAGTCTAATATCTTCATTTTTTCCACCGAGGTAGCTATTGCCCCCGAAAACTAAAACTTTTGAAATAGTAAAAGAGCCTTTAATCACATTCTTTACCATGTGCAATCATAAAATAGTCTAATATCCTCATTTTTCCACGGACGTAGCTACTACCCCCGAAAACTAAAAATTTTGAAATATGAAAAGAGCCTTTATTCACATTCTTTACCATTTGCAATCATAAAATAGTCTAATATCTTTCATTTTTGCACAGACGTAGCTATTACCCCCGAAAACTAAAACTTTTGAAATAGGAAAAGAGCCTTCAATCACATTCTTTACCATGTGCGATCATAAAATAGTCAATATCTTCATTTTTTCCACGGACGTAGCTATTACCCCCGAAAACTAAAACTTTTGAAATAGAAAAAGAGTCTTTAATCACATTCTTTACCATGTGCAATCATAAAATAGTCTAATATCTTCATTTTTTTCCAAGGACGTAGCTATTACCCCCGAAAACTAAAACTTTTGAAATAGGAAAAGAGCCTTTAATCACATTCTTTACCATGTACAATCATAAAATGGTCTAATATCTTCATTTTTTCCAAGACGTAGCTATTACCCCCGAAAACTAAAACTTCTGAAATAGGAAAAGAGCCTTTAATCACATTCTTTACCATGTATAATCATAAAATAGTCTAATATCTTCATTTTTTCCACGGACGTAGCTATTACCCCCGAAAACTAAAACTTTTGAAATAGGAAAAGAGTCTTTAATCACATTCTTTACCATTTGCAATCATAAAATAGTCTAATATCTTCATTTTTTCCACAGACGTAGCTATTATCCCGAAAAATAAGACTTTTGAAATAGGCAAAGAGCCTTTAATCACATTCTTTACCATGTGCAATCATAAAATAGTCTAATATCTTCATATTTTCCACGGACGTAGCTATTACCCCCGAAAACTAAAACTTTTGAAATAGAAAAAGAGCCTTTAATCACATTCTTTATCATTTGCAATCATAAAATAGTCTAATATCTTCATTTTTTCCAAAGACGTAGCAATTACCCCCGAAAACTAAAACTTTTGAAATAGGAAAAGAACCTTTAATCACATTCTTTACCATGTGCAATCATAAAATAGTCTAATATCTTCATTTTTTCCACGGACGTAGCTATTACTCCAAAAAACTAAAACTTTTGAAATAGGAAAAGAGCCTTTAATCACATTCTTTACCATGTGCAATCATAAAATAGTCTAATATCTTCATTTTTTCCACCGAGGTAGCTATTGCCCCCGAAAACTAAAACTTTTGAAATAGTAAAAGAGCCTTTAATCACATTCTTTACCATGTGCAATCATAAAATAGTCTAATATCCTCATTTTTTCCACGGACGTAGCTACTACCCCCGAAAACTAAAAATTTTGAAATAGGAAAAGAGCCTTTATTCACATTCTTTACCATTTGCAATCATAAAATAGTCTAATATCTTCATTTTTTGCACAGACGTAGCTATTACCCCCGAAAACTAAAACTTTTGAAATAGGAAAAGAGCCTTTAATCACATTCTTTACCATGTGCAATCATAAAATATTCTAATATCTTCATTTTTTCCACGGATGTAGCTATTACCCCCGAAAACTAAAACTTTTGAAATAGAAAAAGAGTCTTTAATCACATTCTTTACCATGTGCAATCATAAAATAGTCTAATATCTTCATTTTTTTCCAAGGACGTAGCTATTACCCCCGAAAACTAAAACTTTTGAAATAGGAAAAGAGCCTTTAATCACATTCTTTACCATGTGCAATCATAAAATAGTCTAATATCTTGATTGTTTTTCCAAGGACGTAGCTATTACCCCCGAAAACTAAAACTTTTGAAATAGGAAAAGAGCCTTTAATCACATTCTTTACCATGTACAATCATAAAATAGCCTAATATCTTCATTTTTTCCAAAGACGTAGCTATTACCCCCGAAAAACTAAAACTTCTGAAATAGGAAAAGAGCCTTTAATCACATTCTTTACCATGTATAATCATAAAATAGTCGAATATCTTCATTTTTTCCACAGACGTAGCTATTACCCCGAAAACTAAAACTTTTCAAATAGGAAAAGAGCCTTTAATCACATTCTTTACCATGTGCAATCATAAAATAGTCTAATATCTTCATATTTTCCACGGACGTAGCTATTACCCCCGAAAACTAAAACTTTTGAAATAGAAAAAGAGCCTTTAATCACATTCTTTATCATTTGCAATCATAAAATAGTCTAATATCTTCATTTTTTCCAAAGACGTAGCTATTACCCCCGAAAACTAAAACTTTTGAAATAGGAAAAGAGCCTTTAATCAGATTCTTTACCATGTGCAATCATAAAATAGTCTTTGAAATAGGAAAAGAGCCTTTAATCATATTCTTTACCATGTGCAATCATAAAATAGTCTAATATCTTCATTTTTTTCCACTGACGGAGCTATTACCCCCGAAAACTAAAACTTTTGAAATAGAAAAAGAGCTTTTAATCACATTCTTTACCATGTGCAATCATAAAACAGTCTATTATCTTCATTGTTTTCCAAGGACGTAGCTATTAACCCTGAAAACTAAAACTTTTGAAATAGGAAAAGAGCTTTTAATCACATTCTTTACCATGTGCAATCATAAAATAGTCTAATATCTTCATTTTTTTAAAAGACGTAGCTATTACCCCCGAAAACTAAAACTTTTGAAATAGGAAAAGAGCCTTTAATCACATTCTTTACGATGTACAATCATAAAATAGTCTAATATCTTCATTTTTTCCACGGACGTAGCTATTACCCCGAAAACTAAAACTTTTCAAATAGGAAAAGAGCCTTTAATCACATTCTTTACCATGTGCAATCATAAAATAGTCTAATATCTTCATTTTTTCCACGGACGTAGCTATTACCCCCAAAAACTAAGAGCCTTTAATCACATTCTTTACCATGTGCAATCATAAAATAGTCTAATATCTTCATTTTTTCCACGGACGTAGCTATTACTCCAAAAAACTAAAACTTTTGAAATAGGAAAAGAGCCTTTAATCACATTCTTTACCATGTGCAATCATAAAATAGTCTAATATCTTCATTTTTTCCACCGAGGTAGCTATTGCCCCCGAAAACTAAAACTTTTGAAATAGTAAAAGAGCCTTTAATCACATTCTTTACCATGTGCAATCATAAAATAGTCTAATATCCTCATTTTTTCCACGGACGTAGCTACTGCCCCCGAAAACTAAAAATTTTGAAATAGGAAAAGAGCCTTTAATCACATTCTTTACCATTTGCAATCATAAAATAGTCTAATATCTCCATTTTTTCCACAGACGTAGCTATTACCCCGAAAACTAAAACTTTTGAAATAGGAAAAGAGCCTTCAATCACATTCTTTACCATGTGCCATCATAAAATAGTCAAATATCTTCACTTTTTCCACGGACGTAGCTATTACCCCCGAAAACTAAAACTTTTGAAATAGAAAAAGGATCTTTAATCACATTCTTTACCATGTGCAATCATAAAATAGTCTAATATCTTCATTTTTTTCAAAGGACGTAGCTATTACCCCCAAAAACTAAAACTTTTGAAATAGGAAAAGAGCCATTAATCACATTCTTTACCATGTGCAATCATAAAATAGTCTAATATCTTCATTGTTTTTCCACGGACGTAGCTATTACCCCCGAAAACTAAAACTTTTGAAATAGGAAAAGAGCCTTTAATCACATTCTTTACCATGTACAATCATAAAATAGTCTAATATCTTCATTTTTTCCAAAGACTTAGCTATTACCCCCGAAAACTAAAACTTCTGAAATAGGAAAAGAGCCTTTAATCACATTCGTTACCATGTATAATCATAAAATAGTCTAATATCTTCATTTTATCCACGGACGTAGCTATTACCCCCGAAAACTATAACTTTTGAAATAGGAAAAGAGCCTTTAATCACATTCTTTACCATGTATAATCATAAAATAGTCTAATATCTTCATTTTTTCCACGGACGTAGCTATTACCCCCGAAAACTAAAACTTTTGAAATAGGAAAAAAGTCTTTAATCACATTCTTTACCATTTGCAATCATAAAATAGTCTAATATCTTCATTTTTTCCACAGACGTAGGTATTACCCCGAAAACTAAAACTTTTCAAATAGGAAAAGAGCCTTTAATCACATTCTTTACCATGTGCAATCATAAAATAGTCTAATATCTTCATATTTTCCACGGACGTAGCTATTACCCCCGAAAACTAAAACTTTTGAAATAGAAAAAGAGCCTTTAATCACATTCTTTATCATTTGCAATCATAAAATAGTCTAATATCTTCATTTTTTCCAAAGACGTAGCTATTACCCCCGAAAACTAAAACTTTTGAAATAGAAAAAAGAGCCTTTAATCAGATTCTTTACCATGTGCAATCATAAAATAGTCTTTGAAATAGGAAAAGAGCCTTTAATCATATTCTTTACCATGTGCAATCATAAAATAGTCTAATATCTTCAATTATTTCCACTGACGTAGCTATTACCCCCGAAAACTAAAACTTTTGAAATAGAAAAAGAGCTTTTAATCACATTCTTTACCATGTGCAATCATAAAATAGTCTAATATCTTCATTGTTTTTCCAAGGACGTAGCTATTACCCCGAAAACTAAAACTTTTGAAATAGGAAACGAGCCTTTAATCACATTCTTTACCATGTGCAATCCAAAAATAGTCTAATATCTTCATTTTTTCCAAAGACGTAGCTATTACCCACGAAAACTAAAACTTTTGAAATAGGAAAAGAGCCTTTAATCACATTCTTTACCATGTACAATCATAAAATAGTGTAATATCTTCATTTTTTCCACGGACATAGCTATTACCCCGAAAACTAAAACTTTTCAAATAGGAAAAGAGCCTTTAATCACATTCTTTACCATGTGCAATCATAAAATAGTCTAATATCTTCATTTTTTCCACGGACGTAGCTATTACCCCCAACAACTAAGAGCCTTTAATCACATTCTTTACCATGTGCAATCATAAAATAGTCTAATATCTTCATTTTTTCCACGGACGTAGCTATTACTCCAAAAAACTAAAACTTTTGAAATAGGAAAAGAGCCTTTAATCACATTCTTTACCATGTGCAATCATAAAATAGTCTAATATCTTCATTTTTTTCCACGGACGTAGCTATTACTCCAAAAAACTAAAACTTTTGAATAGTAAAAGAGCCTTTAATCACATTCTTTACCATGTGCAATCATAAAATAGTCTAATATCCTCATTTTTTCCACGGACGTAGCTACTACCCCCGAAAACTAAAAATTTTGAAATAGGAAAAGAGCCTTTAATCACATTCTTTACCATTTGCAATCATAAAATAGTCTAATATCTCCATTTTTTCCACAGACGTAGCTATTACCCCCGAAAACTAAAACTTTTGAAATAGGAAAAGAGCCTTCAATCACATTCTTTACCATGTGCCATCATAAAATAGTCAAATATCTTCATTTTTTCCACGGACGTAGCTATTACCCCCGAAAACTAAAACTTTTGAAATAGAAAAAGAGTCTTTAATCACATTCTTTACCATGTGCAATCATAAAATAGTCTAATATCTTCATTTTTTTCAAAGGACGTAGCTATTACCCCCAAAAACTAAAACTTTTGAAATAGGAAAAGAGCCATTAATCACATTCTTTACCATGTGCAATCATAAAATAGTCTAATATCTTCATTGTTTTTCCACGGACGTAGCTATTACCCCGAAAACTAAAACTTTTGAAATAGGAAAAGAGCCTTTAATCACATTCTTTACCATGTACAATCATAAAATAGTCTAATGTCTTCATTTTTTCCAAAGACGTAGCTATTACCCCCGAAAACTAAAACTTCTGAAATAGGAAAAGAGCCTTTAATCACATTCGTTTACCATGT